>NW_027361711.1:12442500-12497500 GCF_039654945.1 Dendrobates tinctorius
GGAGCTCAAGCTCTTTGGAAACATTTCATCCCCTGCCCTATGGGTAGCTAAGAAAGTCACTTTCAGAGCATGGGGATGCTTTAAATTTAGGGTTATTGAAGAGATGTCCTGGTTCTATCAGAAATACATGACATTACACCTTACCACCCTAAGGGACCTAACATACAATAGAAGAAGATTTTGCCATACTGTGTTGCTGAGTTTGCATGAGTGCATAACAGTGAGGTTCTGAAAAAGCAACATTGCCCCAAAGAAGAAGCGTTGCCTGAAGGCTTGGATGGAAATACATAGCAGAACAGTTCAGGAGATTTATCTTTTGGTGGCCCATTGATTGGGCCCCCATACACACACCGCCAATCTAAAACAAAAAAAGCTGACATTGCAGTTACTATTTGGAGTCCTAGAATCATAAAATATTAGAGTTGGAAGGGAAATCAAGGGTCATCGTGTTCAACTCATGCTCAGTATAGCGCAGGATTCACTAAACCATCTCAGACAGATGTCTGTCCGGTCTATGTGTGAAGACTTCCATTGAAGGAGAATTCACCACGTCTCGTGGCAGCCTGTTCCACTCATTGATCACCCTCACTGTCAAACTGTCAGTTTCATTCCGTTGTTTCTCGTGTTTCCATGTGCAAATGACAATAAAGATGATCTCTCTACACTGAGACATCTATTCAGATATTTGTAGACAGCTGTTAAGTCTCCTCTTAGCCTTCTTTTTTGCAAGCTAAACATTCCCAGATCCTCGTAGGACATACAGTGCGCTCACCATCCTGGTCGCTCGTCTCTGAACTTGCTGCAGTTTTTCAATGTCTTTTTTAAAATGTGGTGCCCAGAACTGGACACAGTATTCCAGATGATGCCTGACCAAGGAGGAATAGAGGGGGATAAGTACTTCACGTGATCTAGACTCTATGCTTCTCTTACATCCTAGAACTGTGTTTGACTTTTTTGCTGCTGCATCACACTGTTGACTCATGTGCAGTCTGTGATCTATTAGTATACCCAAGTATTTTTCACATGTGCTGTTGCTTAGTTCTGTTACTCCCATTTTGTAGATGTAATTTTCATTTTTCTTGTCCAGTTGTAGAATCTTGCATTTCTTTCTGTCATAAACCATTCTTTTAGTCACTGTCCGTTGTTCAAGCTTCTCTATATTGTTCTGAATCCTTTTTCTGTCTTCTCTAGTCTTAGTATCCCTCCTAGTTTTGCATCATCTGCAAATTTGATTAGTTTACCTTAAGTTCCCTTTTCTAGATAATAATTTTAAAAACGCTGAACAACATGTGGCCAGGACAGAGCCTTGTGGTGCACAGTGAAACACTCTCCCAATTGGATGTGCAACCATTTATTACCACTCTTTGAGCACGATCACTGAGCGAGACAGTTATGAATCCAGCTAACAGTAGCCTTGCTAATCCCATATTTCAATAAGGATAGTTTGAGATACTTTATCAAATGCTTTGCTGAAGTTGAGATATACTATATTTCCCACATTTCCCTGATCCTTCCAGTCAGTGATTCCATCATAGAAGGAAAATTAAATTAGTTTGGCATGACTTGTTTGCTACAAATCCATGCTGCCTCTGGTTAATTACTGTATTGTGTACAGTACAGACCAAAAGTTTGGACACATCTCATTCAAAGAGTTTTCTTTAGTTTCATGACTATGAAAATTATAGATTCACTCTCAAGGCATCAAAACTATAAATTAACAAATGTGGAAATATATAGTTAACAAAAAAGTGTGAAGCAACTGAAAATATGTCTTATATTCTAGGTTCTTCAAAGTAGCCACCTTTTGCTTTGATTACTGCTTTGCACACTCTTGGCATTCTCTTGATGAGCTTCCAGAGGTAGTCACTGGAAATGGTCTTCCAACAGTCCTGAAGGAGTTCCCAGAGATGCTTAGCACTTTTTGGCCCATTTGCCTTCACTCTGCGGTCCAGCTCACCCCCAAACCATCCCGATTGGGTTCAGGTCTGGTGACTGTGGAGGCCAGGTCATCTGGCATAGCACCCCATGACTCTACTTCTTGGTCAAATAGCCCTTACACAGCCTGGAATTGTGTTTGGGGTCATTGTCCTGTTGAAAAATAAATGATGGTCCAACTAAACGCAAACCGGATGGAATCGCATGCTGCTGCAAGATGCTGTGGTAGCCATGCTGGTTCAGTATGCCTTCAATTTGGAATAAATCCCCAACAGTGTCACCAGCAAAGCACCCCCACACCATCACACCTCCTCTTTCATGCTTCACGGTGGGAACCAGGCATGTAGAGTCCATCCGTTCACCTTTTCTGCGTCGCACAAAGACACGGTGGTTGGAACCAAAGATCTCAAATTTGGACTCATCAGACTAAAGCACAGATTTCCACTGGTCTAATGTCCATTCCTTGTGTTCTTTAGCCCAAACAAGTCTCTTCTGCTTGTTGCGTGTCCTTAGCAGTGGTTTCCTAGCAGCTATTTAAAGATTCCATAATAACAGGGTCTGTACCACAGGACTGGCGTATAGCAAATGTGGTGTCAATATTCAAAAAGGGGACAAAAACTGAACTTGGAAATTATAGGCCAGTAAGTTTAACCTCAACTGTGGGTAAAATTATAGGCCAGTAAGTTTAACCTCAACTGTGGGTAAAATCCTGGAGGGTTTTCTAAGAGATACTATACTAGAGTATCTGGAGACGAATAACCTCTTGACCCAATATCATAGAATCATAGAATCATAGAATCGTAGAGTTGGAAGGGACCTCCTGGGCCATCTGGTCCAACCCCCTGCTCAACATGGGTTTACGAGGAACCGTTCCTGTCAGACAAATCTGATAAGCTTTTATGAAGAGGTAAGTTCAGGACTGGTTCAAGGGAATGCAGTGGACGTGGTGTACATGGACTTTTCAAAAGCTTTTGATACGGTGCCACACAAAAGGTTGATACATAAAATGAGAACAATGGGGATAGGGGAAAATATGTGTAGGTGGGTTAAGAGCTGGCTCAGGGATAGGAAACAAAGGGTGGTTATTAATGGAGCACACTCGGACTGGGTCACGGTTAGCAGTGGGGTACCACAGGGGTCAGTTTTGGGCCCGCTTCTTTTTAACATATTTATTAATGACCTACTAAAATAATGGGATGCATTAAAAGAGGCATAGATGCTCATGAGGAGAACATAATTTTACCTCTATATAAGTCACTAGTGCGACCACACTTAGAATACTGTGTACAGTCCTGGTCTCCGGTGTATAAGAAAGACATAGCTGAACTGGAGCGGGTGCAGAGAAGAGCGACCATGGTTATTAGGGAACTAGGGGGTCTGCAATGCCAAGACAGGTTATTACACTTGGGGTTATTTAGTTTGGAAAATCGAAGGCTTAGGGGTGATCTTATTACAATGTATAAATATATGCGGGGACAATACAAAGACCTTTCTAATGATCTTTTACTCTTAGACCTGTGATGGGGACAAGGGGGCATCCTCTACGTCTGTAGGAAAGAAGGTTTAAGCATACTCACAGATGCGGATTCTTTACTGTAAGAGCAGTGAGACTATAGAACTTTCTGCCATATGATGTTGTAATGAGTGATTCCCTAATAAAATTTAAGAAGGGACTGGATGCCTTTCTTGAAAAGTATAATATTACAGGGTATACACACTAGTTTCCTTAATATTGCGCTGATCCAGGGAGCTAGTCTGATTGCCGTATGTGGAGTCGGGAAGGAATTTTTTTCCCCAATGTGAAGCTTACTGTTTGCCACATGGGTTTTTTTTTGCCTTCCTCTGGATCAACTTGTTAGGGCAAGTTAGGATAGGATATGGGTTGAACTAGATGGACTTAAAGTCTTCCTTCAACCTTAATAACTATGTTACTATGAAGGCCTGCTGCACAAAGTCTCCTCTTAACAGTTGTTGTAGAGATGTGTCTGCTGCTAGAACTCTGTGTGGCATTGACCTGGTCTCTAATCTGAGCTGCTGTTAACCTGCGATTTCTGAGGCTGGTAACTCGGATGAACTTATCCTCCACAGCAGAGGTGACTCTTGGTCTTCCTTTCCTGGGGCGGTCCTCATGTGAGCCAGTTTCTTTGTAGCGCTTGATGTTTTTTGCCACTGCACTTGGGGACACTTTCAAAGCTATCCCAATTTTATGGACTGACTGACCTTCATTTCTTAAAGTAATGATGGCCACTCGTTTTTCTTTACTTAGCTGCTTTTTTCTTGCCATAATACAAATTCTAACAGTCTATTCAGAAGGACTATCAGCTGTGTATCCACCAGACTTCTGCAGAACACAACTGATGGTCCCAGCCCCATTTATA
This sequence comes from Dendrobates tinctorius, assembly GCF_039654945.1. NCBI lineage: Eukaryota > Metazoa > Chordata > Amphibia > Anura > Dendrobatidae > Dendrobates > Dendrobates tinctorius. The sequence goes on from NW_027361711.1 coordinate 12,446,814, forward strand.
AGGCAAGAAATCCCACTTATTAAACCTGACAGGGCACACCTGTGAAGTGAAAACCATTTCCAGTGACTGCCTCTTGAAGCTCATCAAGAGAATGCCAAGAGTGTGCAAAGCAGTAATCAAAGCAAAAGGTGGCTACTTTGAAGAACCTAGAATATAAGACATATTTTCAGTTGTTTCACACTTTTTTGTTAATTATATAATTCCACATGTGTTAATTCATAGTTTTGATGCCTTCAAAGTGAATCTACAATTTTCATAGCCATGAAAATAAAGAAAACTCTATGAATGAGAAGGTGTGTCCAAACTTTTTGTCTGTACTGTAAGTACTTATATACATGCTGTCATCAGGCAGAACAGGTTTGTGAAAGGAGTCAGGAACCTCAATGGAAGTTGGAGTGACCCCCTTGAGGTGATAGGTCAGACCAATCCTTCTACTAGTATGTATTCAAGCTATACACTGGAACATGACTAGATGGTGTATATTTCTAATGAATTCACCAAAGCCAACAAGAGTTAGATCCTCTTCTACAGAAACAATGCTCTTGGTGAATGCTACCAGAGGTGGCATACCGGCAAAAAAGAGCTGAAGGATCCACCACACCAGAAGAAGATATGCCACTGGGGAAGAATGTTCTCAGGTTAAACAGCTAAAGCAGTCCAATATTGAACTGAAGTTTCAAAAAACATGTGACGTACACCTAAGTTGCCAAGATGACAACCACAAAACTGGAGGTACAGGTATAAAATGTAAGCTTCAGAAGTGAATGCAAAATGTGGAAAGCCAGTTATTGTACAAATTGACAGTCATCATATAAGCCCATCTCTATGTCATTTAAACAATTGTTATGCCTGGTTCATCAAGTGGGTTTGGCCTATGTTCTTTGGCCCATCTCTCTTGGAAGGTATTCTTTCTAGCAGTGCTATCTTAAAAGAGAGTGAGCATTCTTCAATCATTCTCATTCTTAAATAAGGAAATTCAAAGGTTCCTTTCAAGGAGACTTCCTATGGGATGTTTGTCCCTCTAGTGGATTCTTCTTGCTCCATCCTCATCATTGTGCTGTCGAATGTAAGGAAAGTTTATGACTTAGAATTTAAATCTATTTTCCCATAGGCCTGTCTACAACTTTCTTTCTATGTCTAAAAAATACTCAGCTTGTAAGCAACTATATATTCAAGAGGAAGGAGTTTGGTGGCCCGATTTATAAAGTTCCTGAAAAATTCTACCTGCGAAATACAACATTGCACGTCTGACGGGACTAATGGAAAACATGTTCCCATTCTAAACTGTACATCTTGTTTTCATTATTGTGACATTCAGCTGAGTTTGTAACATTGACATGACATTGAATAGTCAATGTCATTTGATGCGTTTCATTATTTCTCACTTTATTTCAATTTGTGCCTCTGGGCAAACTGCACTAGGGATTGCACCAATAAGCAAAGGTAATATTGTTACATATTTTCACTTATAATCACAATGATGTAAAGGTCTTCTTCACGCAATTACATTTTAGGACTTTGCATTACTAGTTACCTATTTGTAGAACATGTAGGTAGTAAATACCTTGTTTTGTTTTTGATGTGCTTGTCAAGTTTATAGTTAACTAAATTGTAAAGTTCATACTTTAAAGGTGGCTGGAGAGGACCAGGGTCAGATGTCTTGGCTGTGTGCTAATGAACTCCGCTATGGGGAGCGGCAAGCAGCTTAGGTCAGAGTACAGTATGATAATTACCTAAGCATTGCAGTCACAAGAATGTAAACATTTACTACTATTCCCATTTGTCAAGATGAATATTTGTCAATAACACTTCAACATGTAAAATGCCTTTGTCCTGGTTGTCAGAGCTAGCCTTGTTTGTGAATAGTAGCAATGATCTAACTGCTACAATTACCAACAAAAACATAAGCTCACATTTCATCGGCATTCACTAAAAACTAAGGTTCATGTTTCATTTAACCCCTTAGTGACGGAGCCAATTTGCAGCTTATTGACCAGGCCAATTTTTACAATTCTGACCACTGTCCCTTTATGAGGTTATAACTCTGGAACGCTTCAACGAATCCCGCTGATTCGGAGAATGTTTCTTCATGACATATTGTACTTCATGTTAGTGGTAAAATTTCTTCAATATGACTTGCGTTTATTTATGAAAAAAACGGAAATATGGCAAAAATGTCTAAAATTTTGCAATATTCATAATTTTAATTTTTATGCCCTTAAATCAGAGAGATATGTCACAAAAAATACTCAATAAATAACATTTCTCACATGTCTACTTTACATCAGCACAATTTTGGAAACAAATTTTTTTGTTAGAAAGTTGTAAGGGTTAAAAGTTGACCAGCGATTTCTCATTTTTACAACAAAATTTACCAAAAATTTTTTTTTAGGGACCACCTCACATTTAAAGTCACTTTGAGGGGTGTACATGACAGAAAATACCCCAAAGTGACACCATTCTAAAAACTGCACCCCTCAAGGTGATCAAAACCACATTTAAGGCTGTGTGCACACGATGCAGATTTGCAGCGGATCCGCAGCGGATTTTACCGCGCAGAAACGTTGCATATCTGCATTGTGATGTACAGTAGCCTTAAAGTCAATGAAAAAAAAAAACGCTGTGCAGGCGCTGTGGATTTTTCAGCGTGGTTTTCCTGCGGTACAAAATCCACAGCATGTTACTTCTTTTGTGCGGTTTTCCATCTCCCCTGTCACCAAATCCGCAGGGGGAAAACCGCGGTGGAAAACCGCACAAAAACCGCAAGAAAACTGCATGGAAAATGGAAGAAATCCGTAGGAAAAATGCAGGTCATTTGACCTGCGGATTTCTTCAATTCAGCGCAGAAAAATCCGCAGGGCCAAAAAGTAAGTCTGCACTCAGCCTAAGAAGTTTATTAACCCTTTACGTGCTTCAAAGGAACTGAAGCAATGTGGAAGGAAAAAAATAACATTTAACTTTTTTTTTGCAAACATTTTACTTCAGAACCAATTTTTTTATTTTCACAAGTTTAAAAAGAGAAAATGAACCACAAAATTTGTTTTGCAATTTCTCCTGAACACGCCGATACCTAATATGTGGGGGTATACCACTGATTGGGCACACGGCAGAGCTTGGAAGGGAAGGAGCGCCATTTGACTTTTTCAACGGAGAATTGGCTGGAATTGACATCGGACGCCATGTTGTGTTTGGGGAGCCCCTGATGTGCCTAACAGTGGAAACCCTCCATAAGTGACACCATTTTGGAAACTAGACCCCTTAAGGAACTTATCTAGATATTTGGTGAGCACTTTGAACCCCCAAGTGCTTCACAGAAGTTTATAACGTAGAGCCATGAAAATAAAAACATATTTTTTCCACAAAAATGATGTTTTTGCCCCCAAATTTTTATTTTCCCAAGGGTAAAAAGAGAAATTAGACCACAAAAGTTGTTGTGCAATTTGTCCTGAGTATGCTGATACCCCATATGTGGGGGTAAACCACTGTTTGGGCACATGGCAGAGCTTGGAAGGGAAGGAGCGCCGCTTGACTTTTCCAATGCAGAATTGGCTGGAATTGAGATCGGACGCCATGTCGCGTTTGGAGAGCCCCTGATGTGCCTAAACAGTGGAAACCCCACAAGTGACACCATTTTGGAAACTAGACCCGTTTAGGAACTAATCTAGATGTGTACAAAAATGGAAGGATCCAGCGATGTCGGGTGACGGTTAAAAACAAATATTTATTGTCAAAATGGCATTCAAATATTCTCAGGCACATAATGTCTGACAATACTGCATGGAAACACAGATCTACGCGTTTCGACATAAGGTCTTTATCAAGTGCTTCACAGAAGATTATAACGTAGAGCCGTGAAAATAAAAAATCATATTTTTTCAACGAAAATGATCTTTTCCCCCCAAATTTTTACTTTTACAATGGTAACAGGAGAAATTGGACTACAAAAGTTGTTGTGCAATTTGTCCTGAGTATACTGATACCCCATATGTGGGGGGGGAACCACTGCTTGGATGCATGGCAGAGCTCAGAAGGGAAGGAGCGCCGTTTTAGAATGCAGACTTTGATGGAATGGTCTGCACAAAAATGATTTTTTAGCCCACAATGTTTTATTTTCACAAGGGTAACAGGAGAAATTGGACTCCAAAAGTTGTTGTCCAATTTGTCCTGAGTACGCTGGTACCCCATTAGTGACGTTTTGGAATGCAGACTTTGATGGAATGGTCTGCGGGCATCATGTTGCATTTGCAAAGGCCTTGATGTGCCTAATCAGTAGAAACCCCCCACAAGTGACCACATTTTGGAAAGTAGACCCCCAAAGGAGCTTATCTAGATGTGTGGTGAGCACTTTGAACCCTCAAGTGCTTCTCAGAAGTTTATAACAGAGTCGTGAAAAATAAAAAATAATTTTTTTTTCCACAAAAATGATTTTTATCCCCTAATTTTTTATTTTCCCAAGGGTAAAAGGAGAAATTAGACCCCCAAACTTGTTGTGCAATTTGTCCTGAGTACGCTAATGCTCCATATGTGAGGGTAAACCACTGTTTGGGCGCATGGCAGAGCTCAGAAGGGAGGAAGCACTGTTTGACTTTTTGAATGCAAAATTGGCTGGAATCAATGGTGGCGCCATGTCGCGTTTGGAAAACCCCTGATATACTTAACGAGTGGAAACCCCCCAGTTCTAACTTCAACCCTAACCCCAACATACCCCTAACCCTAATCCCAACCTTAACCATAACCCTAACCCCAACACACCCCAAACCCTAATGCCAACCCTAACCATAACCCTAACCACAAACCTAACCCTAATCTCAACCCTAACCATAATGCTAATCACAAACCTAACCCCAACACACCTCTAACCCTAATTCCAACCCTAACCCTAATCCCAACCCTAACCCTAATCCCAACCCTAATCCTAACCCTAATCCTAACTCTAATACCAACCCTAACCCTAACTTTAGCCCAACTCACTTTAGCCTAACTCTAACCCTAATGGGAAAATAGAAATAAGTACATTTTCTTTATTTTATTATTTTTCCCTAACTAAGGGGGTGATAAAGGGGGAGGGAGTTATTAACTATTTTATTTTATTTTGATCACTGTGAAAGGGTTTATCAAAGTGACCAAAATGAACAAATAGGAAAAATCTCCCTATTGTTGCTGTGTGCCCGCCAGCAGATATCGGCAGGCGCACTGCGCTTGCACCCGCCATTTTCTTACCAAAAGAAGACGCTGGCGGCCGTGTGGGAAAGCAGGAGGACCTAGGGAAACCGGGAGGTACCGGGGGGATCGGGGACCCTATTTCTCTCTCATCTGATGTGCGATCACATCAGAGGAGAGAGAAATTAAATGGCAAATCTGACTTTTTTTGCGGTCGCCATTATATAGTTAATAACGGTGATCGCAACACTGGGGTTGGTAAAAACGGACCCAAATCATGTTCTCTGGGGTCTCGGCTACCCCCGGCAGCCGAGACCCCGGAGAAATTCCAACTCTGGGGGGCGCTATACATTTTTTCTACAGCGCCTTGACTTCATGGTGCTGTGGTTTAAGTACCCTTAACTGCCGCCGTTAAAAGGCGTATCGGTGCTCGTTAAGGAGTTAAAGCCCGCATCCAGTAGTGATGTTTGTGTAGTATTTTATTCTTGCTGCCTCCCTAAATGTTTGTTTGGTTTTGAGATATGGGCCTTTTTATTTGGTGCTACATTGTATGGTCTTCATCAAAGGGCATATTTCATGAAAAAAGAAATAATATTTTATACTAATTTAATAGTATACTAGCTACTCAATATGCAAATAGCCTCTTCAGAGAGGAAGAGGACTAGAACTCTAGTGCCACCTATTGGAAGCAGAAATATTAAAAATCAATATCTACTCTTTAACAAGCCTTGTCACATGACTTACGAGAAAAGCCAAACCAGAATCTTAATTTCCAGACACTTGTTTTGGACTGTTGCCCCTCCTCAGTGCAAGGCAAGAGATCTGATTTGGCTATATGAAAGGCCGCTGATTGGGATCTAAGGGGTAACACCATTGCATGGCCTATAAGTCTACTTACACTGGCATGTCAGGCATGTCACTACCTACTCCATGATGTCTTAAAAAGACTGACACTACTTTAAATGGTAAGGTGAACCCCTGAAATACATAATTTTAAGATTTTTGTCCTATTTTGCACATTTATGTTATATAATTAAAGAAAAATCTTCTTCCAGCTTGCCTTTGATCCTCTTGCTAAAGTCTTTGATGGTTGTGCTGTATTTATTAATCTATTAAATTATTGTCATTTGTCTCGGCACTTTTCAGCATATTTATCATCTCAGATAATATTTTTAGTTAAGAAATTGTTTTACACATGAATTTACAGTGCACGATTTTGTAGCCCACTCTGATCAATCATGAATCCATGGATAAAGACGGACATTCATTACAAAGTTGTGGATCGTGCTGATGACAAGAGATGGTGGATGATGCGTTATGAGAGTATAAGGTTCTGGGAAAAGGAGAAGTCCCTGGTACATGCTTGATAAGGAACTAGTGAGGCATTCCTTCTACAGTGTAGGAGGGAGGGGTTGAGTCTGCAGACTCTTGGCTCACAGTCAGTGCATTCTACACTTGGAAACTACAGTCACACACCTAAATCCTGTCAAGACTCCTGCCATGCTCGGCACTACAGGGGAAGCCGCGATCAGAGGCAGCGGACCGGTCCGGTAAGGGGACACTAGCACGCCATTTGATTTGGCTCATCTCTCATCTCAGCCTTTATTTATAGAGTAGAGCCAGGGTTGGTTGCTTGCTGTTAGACATGTGCACACACCTTATTTTATCTTCTCCATGGAATACTATGCTCACTACATTTAGAAAACTAGAAGAATCACATTGCTGCCTTTGACAGCCATTGAGAAATTTCAGATTGTTAGTCCCATATTTTTAGTAACATTGTAAACTTCTTTTTTTATGGGAAATGCATTGTTGACTATGTTTCTACCTCTACATATGATATCATGTCTTGTTGTATTTGACCCACATCAGAGTCAGTTTCCTAGGAAGCCAATCAGTATATTAATGGGTGTTAGAGCTATGCAGCACCATACCGGCTCCATCACTCCCTTACTGGTTCCTCCAGCTTATTGCAGCCAGGCTTTTAATGCCTTTTTCTGGTTACATTTTAATGCAGGCCAGTCTGTATGGTGTTCTATTACAAAACAGTGTGTCGCCAGCACATGGAGTTAACCAGCAGTAAGGTCTAAAGTCAGCAAGAACAGAAACCCATTGGTGTTTTTAGAGCAAGATTTTAAAATGCAATGATTTGTGCACTATGATTCAAGTCTGTATTTTAGATTTCTTTATTTTTCATTTTTCACTCAGTTTCACTTTTAGAATTAAAGGTGTCATCCAATAATAAAAAAAAATAATGAAAACATCTGTAAATGTTTTACAATAAAACAAAACATTACCCACCTACCGATCCAGTACAGAAGCTCAGGAAGTTCACAAAGTCTTTGCTTACAAACAATCAGCAAAGGAAATCTGCAGCCATGACGCCCCTAGTACAGCCGGTGACCACAGAGGCTACCGATTGGTCACATTCGGACCGCTTTTAAACAGATGATATTGAACATGTAAAGGTTAATTTTCGTGCCACTCACCTTTGCAGTTGAAGTGAGAGACATGAGAATTTATTTAACCCATTAGGGACCAGGGGTATTTCCGTTTTGTTGCGTTGCCATTTTTGGCTCCCCTTATTCCCAGAGCCATAGCTTTGTTATTTTTCTGTCACTATGGCCATATGAGGGCTTGTTTTTGTGGGATGAGTTGCAGTTTTGAACTCAACCATTGATTTTACATTAACGCGTACTGAAAAATGGGAAAAAAATTCAAAGTGCGGCGAAATTGCAAATAAGTGCAATTCCACAATTTTTTTTTTTTTACCTTATTCGCTAAATGCTAAAACTGACCTGCCATTATGATTCTCCAGGTCATTATGAATTTGTAGATACCAAACATGTCAAGGTTCTTTTTTATTTAAGTGGTGCAAAAAAAATCCAGAATTTGCCAAAAAAAGTTACCATTTTCTGAGACCTGCAGCGTCTCCATTTTTTGGGATCTGGGGTTGGGTCAGGGCTTATATTTTGCACACCAATGTGATGTTTTTAGTGATACCATATTGGTGTAGATACAATCTTATGATTGCCCGTTATTGCATTTTATTGCAATGTTATAGAGCCGAAAAAAAAGTAATTCTGGCATTTTGATTTTGTTTTCTCATTGCGCTGTTTACCTATCCCATGAATTCTTTTTATATATTGATAGATCGAGCGATTCTGAATGCGGCGATACCAAACATGTGTATTTTTTTAATTGTTTTATTTTGAATGGGGCAAACTTAACTTTTATTTATTTATTTTTAAATTTTTTTTTTTTTTTAACTTTAATAGTCTGCATGGGACTATGGGTGGTGCTCATAGCGATCCAGCAATGACAACCACAGGGTTGTCATGCCAAACCATCGGGGACCAGTGGTCATGTGACATGGGCGCCGATGGGCAGATTAGTGACGCGCATCCGGCGCGTGCATGTTAAATCTCGCTGTCAGAGATTGACAGCAGCATTTAACATGTTAAATGCTGCTGTCAATCTCTGACAGTGAGATTTAACAGTCGTGGGTGGAATAGGGGTAGGCGTCCAATGTCGGATATATCCGTCATTGCATGTTAAGGGGTCAAAGAGAAACTGTCATTTGATTCATTCTGCCTAAACCACAGGCAGCATGAATCAGAATCTGGCTACACAATTGCGACTTTGCATGGTTCTCTCTGAAATGCTCCAGAGTTTCAGAGAAAACATAGTTTGAAGTCGATTGATTTCTCCCTGCACCACTCTAGTTGATTTACAGATCTCTCTCTGTATACACAAACATATGAGAGAGACCTGTAAATCATCTTGAACGGTGCAAGAAGTCGGCCAAGGGCTCTTCAAACTATGTTTTCTCCTAGGCCACATGCATATGTTGAGTATTTGATCAGTTTTTTACCTCAGTATTTGCAAGCCAAAACCAGGAGTGGGTGATAAATACAAAAGTGGTGATGTGCTTCAATTATACTTTTCCTCTGATTGTTCCTCACCTGGTATTGGATGACTCATACTGAGGTAAAAAAATTCATCAAATACTGACCCTGTAAACATGGCCTTGAACACAACGCAGAAACATTTCAGAGAAAACATACCAGGGTGCAATGAATCAGCTGACTAGTTTCCTTTAATACCAATGTTCTCTGTCAGATTATAGCTGATCACTGGGGTAGCAGCCATACAGTCTCCATGCACAGGAGAATAATGTCTACATGAATCCTAGGAAGATGTTACATAGACCATACAATTACCAAAGCAGTATTGCTATATTGCTGGTAGTAGGTAAGTGCTTGTGACCATCTAGTAGTTATTTCAATGTGTATTGAATTAGTTATATTTAACCCCTTTCCTACATTGGACATAATATTCCGTCCAAGTTATTATTATTATTATTATTATTATTTATTGTTATAGCGCCATTTATTCCATGGCGCTTTACATGTGAGGGGGGTATACATAAAAACAAGTACAATAGTCTTAAACAATACAAGTCATAACTGGTACAGGAGGAGAGAGGACCCTGCCCGCGAGGGCTCACAATCTTCAAGGGATGGGTGATAATACAGTAGGCGAGGGTAGAGCTGGTCGTGCAGCGGTTTGGTCGATCAGTGGTTACTGCAGGTTATAGGCTTGTCGGAAGAGGTGGGTCTTCAGGCTCTTTTTGAAGGTTTCGATGGTAGGTGAGAGTCTGATATGTTGTGGTAGAGAGTTCCAGAGTAGGGGAGATGCGCGAGAGAAATCTTGTATGCGATTGTGGGAAGAGGAGATAAGAGGGGAGTAGAGAAGGAGATCTTGTGAGGATCGGAGGTTGCGTGCAGGAAAGTACCGGGAGACGAGGTCACAGATGTATGGAGGAGACAAGTGACCAGGGACCTAAGTCCCAAGGATGGAATATTACGTCATAGCGATCAGCAGCGCCCCCCGGGGGGAGCGCCGCTGATCGCGGCTGGGTGTCAGCTGATTATCACAGCTGACACCAGGCACTATGTGTCAGGGGCAGTCACGGACCGCTCCCGGCACATTAACCCCTGACACACTGCGATCAAACATGATCGCAGTGTACCTGGGCATAAGAGAGAAGCGCGCAGGGAGGGGGCTCCCTCCGTGCTTCCCTGCGACCCTCGGAGTGACACGATGTGCTGCATCGCTCCGAGAGTCCTCCTCCCTGCAGGCCCCCGGATCGAATACCGGGCCTTCTGGGTCCTGCAGAGAGGCAGCTTCCTCACTGCCTGCTTTCGCAGGCATGAGGAAGCCTGCAGCAGCGCCTGTCAGATTGCCGATCTGACACAGCGCTGTTCTAAGTGTCAGATCAGCAATCTGACACAAGACAGTGATGTCCCCCCCTTGGAACAATATAATAAAGTGTAAAAAAAAAAAAAAAACACTTGTAAAAATAATTTCAAAAAAATCCCAAAATACATAAAAAAAAATTCCCTAATTCTTTTTTCTAAATATAAAAAACAAAACAATAAAAGTACACATATTTAGTATCGCTGCGTCCATAACGACCCGCCCTATAAAACTATCTCACTAGTTAACCCCTTTAGTGAACCCCTTCAAAGAAAAAAACAAAGCAAAAAACAATGCTTTATTATCAGACCGCCGAACAAAAAGTGCAATAACGCGCGATCAAAAAGACAAATATAAATAACCATGGTACCGCTGAAAACGTCTTCTTGTCCTGCAAAACACGAGCCATGACACAGCGTCATCAGCGAAAAAATAAAAAAGTTATTGCTCGCAGAATAAAGCGATGCAAAAATAATTATTTTTTATATAAAATTGTTTTTATTGTATAAAAGTGCCAAAGCATAAAAAATTACATAAATGAGGTATCACTGTAATCGTACTGACCCGAAGAATAAAACCGCTTTATCAATTTTACCACGCGTGGAATTGTGTAAACGCACCCCCCCAAAAGAAATTCATGAAATGCTGATTTTTGTTCATTCTGCGTTCCAAAAATTGGAATAAAAAGCGATCAAAAAATGTCATATGCCCGAAAATGGTACCAATAAAAATGTCAACTCGTCCTGCAAAAAATAAGACCTCACATGACTCGGTGGGTCAAAATGTGGAAAAATTATAGCTCTCAAAATGTGGTGATGCAAAAACTATTTTTACAATAAAAAGCATCTTTTAGCGTGTGACAGTTGCCAAAAATAAAAACGCGCCATAAAACGTAAATCAAACCCCCCTTTATCACCCCCTTAGTTAGGGAAAAATAATAAAATTGAAAAAAATGTATTTATTTCCATTTTCCCGTTAGGGCTAGGGCAAGGGTTAGGGCTAGGGTTAGGACTAGGGCTGAGATTAGGGTTAGGGGTGTGTTGGGGTTAGGGTTGGAGTTAGAATTGGGGGTTTCCATTGTTTTGGCACATCATGGGCTCTCCAAACGCAACATGGCATCTGATCTCAACTCCAGCCAAAAAAGTCAAATGGCACTGCTTCCCTTCCGAGCTCTGCCATACACCCAAATAGTGGTTGACCCCCACATATGGGGTATCAGCGTACTCAGGACAAATTGCACAATAACTTTTGGTGTCCTGTTTCCCTTGGGAAAATAAAAATTGGGGGTGAAAAGATCATTTTTGTGGAAAAAATATGATTTTTTAATTGTATGGCTGTACGTTATAAACTTCTGTGAAACCCTTGGGGGTTCAAATTTCTCACCACACGTCTAGATAAGCTTCTTGGGGGGGTCTAGTTTCCAAAATGGGGTCACTTGTGGGGAGTTTCCACTGTTTAGGCACATCAGGGGCTCTCCAAACGTGACATGGCGCCCGATCGGACCCAAAGAATGGTTGTAAATGGCTGCACATCCAGTTGGAAGAATGTCTCAAGTGGGGTACCACAGGGCTCTGTCCTGGGCCCTGTATTGTTCAACATCTTTATCAACGATTTAGATGAAGGAATTGAGGGTAAACTGATTAAATTTGCTGATGACACAAAGCTAGGAGGGATAGCTAATACTAGAGAAGAGAGAGGATTCAGAAAGATATAAATAAACTGGAGAAGTGGGCAGCAACTAACAGAATGGTTTTTAACAGGGAAAAATGCAAAGTACTACATCTGGGCAATAAAAATGAAAAAAGCATATACAGAATGGGAGGAATAGGGCTAAGCAACAGTACATGTGAAAAAGACTTGGGTATACTAATAGATCACAGACTGAATATGAGTCAACAGTGTGATGCAGCAGCAAAAAAGGCAAATGCAATTCTAGGATGTATTAACAGAAGCATACAGTCTAGATCACGTGAAGTCATTATTTCCCTCTACTCCTCTTTGGTCAGACCTCATCTGGAATATTGTATCCAGTTTTGGGCACTACATTTTAAAAAAGACATCAACAAACTGGAGCAAGTTCAGAAAAGAGCAACCAGAATGGTGACCGGTCTGCAAACCCTGTCTTATGAGGAAAGGTTGCAGGATTTGGGAATGTTTAGTTTGCAAAAGAGAAGACTGAGAGGAGACTTAATAGCTGTCTACAAATATCTCAAGGGCTGTCACATTGTAGAAGGATCAACTTTATTCTCATTTGCACAAGGAAAGACTAGAAGCAATGGGATGAAACTGAATGGGAGGAGACACAGATTAGATATTAGAAAAAACTTTTTGACAGTTAGAGTGATCAATGAGTGGAACAGGCTGCCACGAGAAGTGGTGAGTTCTCCTCCAATGGAAGTCTTCAGAGGCTGGACAGACATCTGACTGGGATGATTTAGCAAATCCGGCTTTGAGCAGGGGGTTGGACCAGATGGCCCAGGAGGTCCCTTCCAACTCTACGATTCTATGATCTCAAATCCAGCCAATTTTGCATTGAAAAAGTCAAACGGCGCTCCTTCCCTTCCGAGCTCTGCCATGCGCCGTAACAGTGGTCCACCCCCACATATCAGGTATCAGCGTACTCAGGAAAAATTACACAATAACCTTTGCAGTCCAATATCTCCTGTTACCCTTGGTAAAATAAAAAAATTGGACCTGAAGTAATTTTTTTTTGTGAAGAAAAGTTAAATGTTCATTTTTTTTAAACATTCAAAAAATTCCTATGAAGCACCTGAAGGGTTAATAAACTTCTTGAATGTGGTTTTGAGCACCTTGAGGGGTGCAATTTTTGATGTAGCAGCGATATTGCTAGCGATATCGCTACATGTGATTCTTACCTCCGACCGGCTCCCCCGCTGATTATCGCTGGTCGCGCGAGAAGGTCCTGGACCATTTCTCGTCGGGCGCTTCCTGCTGGGCTTCCTGTGGTGCCATCGAGTGACGTGTGGACTCGGGCGGGAGGACGTCAGGATCGCCGCGTCTGACAGGTAAGTAGCGTCCCCCGACCCCAGCGATGTCGCTGGTGAGATCTGCCTGTGTGGCAGCTCACTAGCGACCACTTAGCAATGCACCAGCGATCCATATCGTTGTCGGCATCGCTGGTGCATTGCCAAGTGTAACGGTACCCTTAGATTGGAAAAAATGGCAGATTACTTAACAAACAGTGCTACATCTGTCTACTGATTGTCCATGGTCTTGTGCTCATTCACACCAATAGACAAGTGTGGAAGTTTTTGGTTTTTTTTCTAAAAAAAAGAAGTCACGTTTTTCCTTTCCTGGATAACATATATACCTGCAACAATATGGAAATGGAGTAAATATTCAAGCAAAAGCACAGGGAAATAAAGAGTCAATGGCAATCAATGAATAGGGACTGGCCATGATGGACATTACTCTGACCACATATCAATTCAGAACTGAGATGTTACTTGACCGGGCAGTTTATCCATAGTAGACATGCCTTTATGATGATGTATATGACGTAAGTAAAAGGATGAGGATTGCAATGTTACTATGCTGCTATGTATGAAATGGGAAATCAATAATGATAAGCATCAAGCAGGAAAACACGACCCATCCAACATGTCCATCACTGAATGCAGGTTACATCTAGGGACAGCTAGTTGTCATTGTATGCACACACTGATTACAAGCAAACAGGTCACAGGTGAGGATATTACCTTTAATACCATTCAAACCCATTTGTATCAACTTCTGTACATGTTATCAGGAGAAAATCACCGGGGTATATGAACTCTTGATCAGGATCATTTGATGTTTTGGGTTGTCATTATGACTTAACAAGAGAAAACACATTGGTTTGACAATGAATGGCTTCACCCAACCACTAACCTTGAGTGGAGGAAAAGTTTTGGTGTTATCATTCAAATTCTCCGAAAAAAAGTCAAGAAAGCAAAAATTCTGCCGGAGTATGTAAACTTTTGAGCACAACTGTATGTCTCTTGAGCCTAAGCACAGATCAAAGCACTCATAGACAACTATGGCTTGTGCTTTGCCTTTCTGGATTTCTAACTTTGTGCAGAAGAGCAAATAGTTTTTTCCCCAGAATGATTCATATAAAATCAGTAGGAATAATTGAGCATGAAGGAAATATTGTCCTCCATGCATAGGAAAATATTCTTCACCGATGCATCCTACAACTGCAGATGGAGTATCAATATCTCTATAATATGGAATCTAAGGGAATCAGGCTACAGTACATGGCACTTGATATATAAATCCTAAGGCCAGCTTCAAACATCCAACATTCACAGTCCTAGTATGGACAGGAATATCCAGACCAGCCATGAGTCTCCTGACCTGAACTCAACAGCCTCATAGACATATATGAGGCTGCTGAGTTCGGATCAGGAGATCAGTAACATTGGCCTGTCTCGGCATTGCTGTCAGAGTTGTGAAACCAGCTAGTTACTTGTTTGGCTGCAGCCAATCACAGGGATTCTAGAAAACATTTGTGCAAACCATAGTCTTACACTATGGATTTAGTCACTGTATTGCAGCGAGTCTGAATGCAATTTTCACTGTGAATTTGCCACAAATTTCACTCAAAGGGTAATATCAGCAAAAACAATTGACATGCTGAGAATGTAAAATCCGCACCGCATGTAAATTTCTGTATGGATTTTCCTCTGCAGCGTGTGGATGAAAATTGTAAAATCTCACTAGCTTTGGATCTACTGTAATATGCTGCAGAATTTCCATCTGCGAATCCAGACAGAAAATCTGCAGCATATCTGCCACATGTGAGCATACCCTTAGGCTGTCACCAAGACTAATGAAATGGTGAGCAATCAAAACGGAAACTAGAATAGTTGAATAAGACAGATCATCTATTGCTACAATGATGACGTAAAGATTCTCTAAGGATTTCTAGAATATTTTAAGTGCTGTATACTCCTCCATTGATCTGGCTTCAAATGAGTATGTAATGTAGGTTCAAAACATTCCTTGTTTAGTACATAGCTCACTAAGGTGTTTTCCAGGACTATTTATTTTTTTTGCTGTAGGCCTAACAGGCAGATAATTTCTATCTATCTGCCTGTTCTGTTTGCCATCGATCCCTGCCCACTCAAAGAGGTCTCGGACTGCTCCTGCCGGTGATTCTGCTTCCACTAGCGTCACGTTGACAGTATCTTCTCTTCTGCTCTGCTCTACTGGTGGGGCACGACTACGGACTGCCTATATCATGCTGATTGACAACTGGCTCTCTGTCAATCAGCATGATGCCCCTGTTGACAGAGCAGAGGAAGAGCTGTTCTGTTGATGTGAAAAACCAGAGGCGCCGGCAGAGTCATCTGTGACTGCTGTGAGACAACACAGGGTAGAATGGACAGGTTGTTAGTAACTACCTGCCTGTTAGTTCTTAGACCCATAGTAAAAAAACATAAGGTAGTCCCAGAAAAAAACCTTTAAAGCGTGACTTAAAGGAGAAATTACAGGAGAGCTGAGAAAGCAAATAATTCTGCAAGATAAAATTCCTTTTGATTTGTGGTCAGCAATTTGTGAAAGTATAAGACTAGGCATTCCGTACCATATTAGTCTGCAGTTTCCAGGGCAAGATTGTGCCTGGAGTCTTGCAATAGATGCAGACCACTGGCGTACTGATAGTATATTTATATTTTGCCACATCAGATATGTATTATAGAACACATCTATTTATGTATTTATAAAGAAAAAATGGCCAAAAATAATAAGAATGCAAAGAATCCACATGCAGGAGTGGGTGCAAAAAGCAAAATGTGTCATGTTGCCAGGGTTAGGAACTCATTCTGCATAAATCAGGCTATTTACCCTTCTTTCATAAGGCCTGGGCCATTCTGTCTCCTCCTCCAGCCTACAGATGTGCAGTGCTGTCAAAAGATGCATTGTGCAAAGCACTGGGCCCCTGTCACAGCAAAGTCATGTCACTTCTCTGCACTCAGGGTACTGTCATTGCTCCGCTGTAACACACCCTTACACCAATGGGCTGCTGTTTTGGAATACTCCTGGGAAAGAAACTCATCTGGTGTCCAGGTTAGTTCAGCAAAAATCAAAAAAAGATATCAAAAAAGATATATGAACTATTCATAAAGTAGTATCCTCATTAATGGTACAGCGGAGGTGAATCTGTAACATTACTCTTTGGGAATATGTATAGTGCTTTTTTTTTTCTTCCCGCAGTCCTACGTAAATCCACATGTAACATTGATGAAGAAACTAAAGAATGCTAACGACAGATACATTCCTAAACTCATCCTTCCTTCTTCTGTATATTTTCACAAATCCATTTCTAGTTTTATGTTCCCACATTCTCCATAAACCTGATTTTGAAGAGTTAATCACTTTAAAGCCTTTCGGCTTTGCTTTTGAGTTTTTAAGTGATTGTTAAGTGGTGTTTCTTGGAGAGAGCTGGATTCTTCCGATCTGCTGACCTCACTGTATCTTCTCCTGTAGCATTAACACAGGATATTAGATACTTGGCTGCTTGGCCAGGGCTAAAATGCTGCTGAATTCTGTTCACTGATACATGTCCTATTGACTTGAACAGGTTGCAATTTCAATAAGGTTTACTTTTCTAATGATGTTAAATGGTAAAGTGCTTCTTGTAGGACATCTGAGTATTGCTATTTGGGTACATTTCTTGTTATGTGACTAAACTTGGCACACCGCACCTATTAAACTGACATGTTATCTACATCTGATAAGCTGCTTTAATCATTACATGTGTTTGGTGGTTTTGACAGAGCCACTTTTGATTTGGTGATAAAGGATATTGCTACTTGCAGCTGTTTTCACATGCCATACTGGATTGTTACATCCTATTCAAGACCACTGTAAGTGTATACCTTTAAAGGTTTTATCCCCTTTCATAAAATCTTCATCCCCTGCTGCAGTTTGTTATAAAAAAAGCCAAACTGTACTTTACTCATCGTCCCCAGGTCCAGCGCTGAGTCTCTGGCACTGTTCCTAGTGTCCGGTGTTGACCACAACAGGTTACACTGCCTGTGTTGCCCATAGCAATTAATCAGTAAGCATCTTTCATTTCACCAGAGCTGTTTAAAAGATGAAAGCTGAGCTGTGATTGGTTGCTGTGAGCAACAGTTTTCCTTGTAGATAGTTGTGGTAACTGAGACCTATTATTCTTATCATTTATATGGTGTTATCATCCTTCTGTAAAGCTGGAAATAACACAATTTATTAGCCTGCCGACACAGACCACCCTCTGACACAGACTGCAGAGGGAGCCCAGAATCAGGAACTTCTCTTTGGCATGAAGCATGTCATTAACTTAAAAATTCAAACACAGATAAAAAAAGAAACACAAGATGGATTTCTCCAACCCAGGTATCATTTTAATCGGTATAACAGTGCCAACCTGACAATGTTGGCTCTGACGGGATGATGTGGGATATTAGTGGTAGTAGTCTGGTGACTCTGGCTGATGGGATGATATGGGATATATGGGGTAGTAGTCCGGTGGCTCTGGTTGATGGGATGATGTGGTATATTAGGGGTAGTAGTCCAGTGGC
This sequence comes from Dendrobates tinctorius, assembly GCF_039654945.1. Lineage (NCBI taxonomy): Eukaryota > Metazoa > Chordata > Amphibia > Anura > Dendrobatidae > Dendrobates > Dendrobates tinctorius. The sequence continues at coordinate 12,464,804 of NW_027361711.1, forward strand.
TCTGGCTGATGTGGGATGTTAGGGATAGTAGTCTGGTGGCTCTGACAGGATGATTTGGGATATTAGGGGTAGTAGTCCGGTGGCTCTGTCGGGATGATGTGGGATATTAGTGGTAGTAGTCCATTGGCTCTGGCTGATGGGATGATGTGGGATATTAGGGGTAGTAGTCCGGTGGCTCTGGCTGATGTGGGATATTAGGGATAGTAGTCTGGTGGCTCTGACAGGATGATGTGGGATATTTGGGGTAGTAGTCCGGTGGCTCTGTCGGGATGATGTGGGATATTAGTGGTAGTAGTCCATTGGCTCTGGCTGATGGGATGATGTGGGATATTAGGGGTAGTAGTCCGGTGGCTCTGGCTGACGGGATGATGTGGGATATTAGAGGTAGTAGTCCATTGGCTCTGGCTGATGGGGTGATGTGAGATATTAGGAGTAGTAGTCCGGTGGCTCTGGCTGACGGGATGATGTGGGATATTAGATGTAGTAGTCCGGTGGCTCTGGCTTATGGGATGATGTGGGATATTAGGAGTAGTAGTCCGGTGGCTCTGGCTGATGGGATGATGTGGGATATTAGAGGTAGTAGTCCGGTGGCTCTGGCTGATGGGATGATGTGGGATATTAGGGGTAGTAGTCCGGTGGCTCCGACAGGATGATATGGGATATTAGGGGTCGTAGTCTGGTGGTTCTTACGGGATGATGTGGGATATTAGGGGTAGTAGTCCGGTGGCTCTGGCTCACGGGATGATGTAGGATATTAGAGTGAAGGTGGCTATACGGAGTGGGCAGGGCTATACACTCACCTTTATGTATATAGATATAATCATTATAATTTGTTATAACTAACCACAGTTAGTTACTACAGCTAGTACATAATAAAAGCAAGTCAGTAATCTTAAACAATAGAACTCATGACTGGTACAGGAGGAGAGAGGACCCTGCCAGCGAGGGCTCACAATCTGCAAGGGATGGGTGAGGATACAGTAGGTGAGTGTAGAGCTGATCGTGCAGTGGTTTGGTGGATCGCCGGTTACTGCAGGTTGTAGGATTGTCGGAAAAGGTAGGTCTTCAGGTTCTTTTATAACGTGTCCTCTTTTTGTACACAATCAATGTACACAAATGGATTTTTAAAGCATATCCATGCATATCTGTGTCCTACACATGGATCTTTAGGGAATTTCTTCATCCAGCCTGACTTTCCTGCATCTTCCCGGGAACAGGAACCTCAGGGACAATCCTACAATAAGGATCTGACTCTCATGGGTATTTGCTCCATGGATGTCAGTTTCCTGTACAATTGTTCTCCTGCATAAATAAAGCCATTAGCTAATTTTCCTCCCACAATCTGTTGAGTCCTCGTCTTTCAGAAGAGTCTGAGAACTGCGTTGATTCCATGTGTGGTTGCGTTTGCTCCTGTGGTGTGTTCAGGAATTTTTGTGCATTTCTTTCTTATTCTTAAGATTCTCTCCCCCTCCAGAGCTCTCTGCGCTTTTATTTCTCTTATGTAATTCTATTTTTTTCAGCCACGCTTTTTCTACTGACGTGTTCCTACAGTAAACAAGGCTCACCTTTTCTCAACATAGATATCTCCATGGATACTGACAACCCCCCCACCTCATGTTCTTGAAATACCAGCCTTAAATAGATGGGATTTGGGACAGATATAGAAGTGCAAGCTGATAAGAAAATGACAATAATTCTCAAGAACACACTTTCTGCAGCAAAGCTTAACCCTTCTACTGACACATGCCATATATCTAACAAAGGCACTGAGCTGTTTATTTCGGGGTATGTCTGGAAGGACTTGGAAGTAGGATATTTTTCATTGCTACTATGTATCGACTGAAGGATTCCATATAATTTTTTTTTCTACGATCTCCAGTATCCTCTGCAGGTAGAGGATCCGTGGACAGCTCCGACTCAGGTTTTCTGGCTGGCTGGACACACGGGCAAAGCTGCAATCCTCAACGTCAAGAAGGATGTCCCGGTGTGGAAACAATGGCATCAGGCAAGTACATATCTTGGATTTTTGGATTTGTGAATGTGTTCAGTGTCTATTTGTGATGTGTATTTCTAGATTCTGAGACATTACTAGCATTGGGTATGTCATGTAGCATTTATTACCATTACTAATAACTATATCATTTAAGGCACTATCCACTTTCTGGCATGTAATTAATAAATTTGGAGCATACAAGTAGTATTAGCACACTTGAGGGCAGCTACAAATTTAAGGAGTGCTATACATCTTTGGAGTGAGTTTTGTTCACGTGAGCTTGCAATCTGTAATGTAACACATTGCAGTTAATAATTAAGAGTTAATAGATTATACCACTAAGATCCTAAAACAATTAAGGTATAATTGCAGATTAGCCGGAATATCCCCACTACGTCTAGCTCACTTGGTTCCATGCTGAGAGCTGGAGTGCCCGTAGACCGGGGGAGGGATTGGGATGTTCCAGTGAACTGCAGTAGAGATGTACATTTTCAGTACTGGAATGGAGATAAGCTTTAGGTAATGATATATTTAAATACAATAGGGCACATTTATTACTACTGCCTTAATATTAGACACCTAAAAATTACACCCGATGGGAAGAAGTTGCAAAAAATGCGAAAAATGTATCACAGTTTTCTTTTCCTTACGCCAATAATTGCTGTAGACCCATATATTGCGACAATAGCAAGAATACTTCTCTTTTGTCTTAACCGTGCTTCCTTTTTTTGCACACTTATCAAAATTATTTAATGAGGTCAGAATGTGTTTAAAATACATAACTCCGACGTGAAGCGTATATGCCATTTTTTGGTGAAAAATGTGGCAAAATTCTGGTGTACTTTGCTTAGTAAAGACATTGCATTATACAGGGGCACAAGCATTCAGCGTATAACTTTAGACAGGCTGGTTGTAGCTCAAAAATTGGATATAGATATAAAACATATCCATCTCATATGTTCACAAAGATGTAATCTCATTATGCATTTGCCGCATGAATACAAATATGCCACATGGCAGCACTAACAGAGCTCATGGTTAAAGCTTTTCCTATACATGAATGAGTGTGCTCTTTAGCAACCAGATTTACTGTTTGGATGGTGATTGTACATTATATCACTTTGGCTATCGAGTCTATCACACAGTGAAGTCTATCATTTCTGTATAAGCTGAAACATAGATGAATACTCCTGGACCCTGTGAAATCTATCTATATTATATGTCATTTATAGTAGAGATGGATCTATATTACATGTCATTTCCAACGTCCGTGGAAAAATAATCAGATTGGTGCCCCCTCCAATTCATAGCTTAAGTGATTAGAATAGTCATGACTCATGATATAACCTCTTGTCTGTGATTTGCATACTTATTCACGTACCAACTACCAGCTCTTCCTAATTCTCCCCAATATTCAGTGAAGAACTACAGGCTCTACTATAGTGTGAGAAGCAGGAAGAAAAGCTAGTTGTCACCTGACCATATGTATGAAAATCGCATATATGCCATCATGTGATGAACGATTGAATCAGCAAGCAGAGCTGAATCCTGACAGTTTGTATATTACACACAGTTAAGATTTGGCAGGCTTCAGTGCTTAATTTCATAATTAATGCTCCCATCATGAATACAGATGTATTAACTTATGTAATCCGGCGCAATACACTATTAACATAGCTATGTATCACGTCATCTGACAAATTATGGATTTCTTCATGTGTACAGGATCAGAACCTGTTACAGTAATGAATACAGCGCCAGAACCACCAACAGTACAAAAAATTCAACATCACAACTGCCGTCAGTACAGGAATGCATCATCAGAACCCTCCTCAGTACATAAAAACATCACCAGAAACATCAACAATACAGAAATATTGCAACACAGCCACCTTCAGTACAGAAATAAATCATCAAAAGCACAATCAGTACAGGAATAGTGCATCATCAGAACAACCATCAATACAGGAATACATTACCAGAACTACCAACATTACAGAAATACAGCATCACAACATCAATACATGAACTCAGCACCAGAACCATCATCAGTAAATGAATGCAACACCAGAACCAGCATCAGTACATGAATACAGCACTAAGCTTTGTGCAGGGATCAATTGCGATGTCAAGTCAGTTCCACGTACAAGTGTATCGTATGACCTTACAACTCACAGCATGTAAAGCAGGTGACATTCATTAGTTGTGGAGGTAAGGTGATTCCGGCAGCTGAATAGGAATAGTCTTCTGTACAGTTGGAGCAATCAGACTATGATCTGTTTTACTAGAAGAGGTAGCAATAGCAGATACTACCAAGAGGTAGCAATGGCAGCTAACTGTATTTAAAAAAGGGCTGAATTCTTTTCTCACAAAAAATGGCATTATGAGTTCTAAGTAATATTGTGATAAAGAATATATGTAACCAGTTAATAAATATGGAACTTCATGGACCTATGGTTTTTTCATCCGATATAACTATGTCCTTAACAAAGCTAACAAGATACTGGGAATTTTTATTAACTTACATCCTTAGAGCCTTGTCTCACATAATGAGATCGTTAGCGAGATTGCTGGAAAGTCACTGATTTTGTGACGCAACAGTGATCTCGCTAGTGGTCTCGCTACGTGTGACACATAGCAGCGACCAGCTCCCCCTGCTGGATATCACTGATCATGCTCGAATGTCCCAGGCCATTTTTTAATCGTCGGCATCTCGCTGGCCAGCATGCATCACTGTGTTTTATGCCGACGAGCGACCTCGTTGGCAACGCAGAACTCATGGACGCAGGTGTGAGTCGTCAGAATAGCTGCTGTGTGACAGGTCCCAACGACCGCCGAGGTCGTTATACGGATCGCTGGATCGTTGCTGCGTCATTGAGTAGATCTGCCTTTTTGACAGCTTACTAGCGATCATGTAGCGACACACCAGCGATCCTTACCAGGTCGCATCGTTGTCGGAATCGCTGGTGTGTCGCTTAGTGTAACAGTACCCTTAGACTATAGATCATACAGGAGCCTAAGCACTGATGACATGTAATCAGTATCACAAATAAACATTTACTTTTACATTTACACCTCATACTGTCCCTCCACACTTTTCTCCCCATACTGTGCCTTCACGCTCTCCCCAATAATGTTCACCTGCACTATTTACTCTCATATTGTCCTCTCATACTCCCCTCATACTGTCCCCTCACACTTTTCTCCCATACTGTTCCATCACACTATTCCTTCCTACATTGTCCCCTCATACTCTTCCCTCATAATGACTATCCACACTGTCCCCTTGCAGTTCCCCCATTCTGTCCCTTCTCACTTCTCTTCCATACTGTCCCCTCACACTGTTCGTGGGTCGCCCGCCAGGGCAGTGGGGTACTCGGTACCGGGCCGGGGTCTCAGAGGGAAATGTCACAGTAGCGGTGACCCGGTCTGTGGCCCTGGGCGTCCATGTAAAAGGGGTTGAGCGTGGCTGATTAAAGTTTATAAGTGGATGATACGTGATGCCACCTGTAGTGATCGGCAATGAAGGGGTTAATCCGACGCTACAGGCAGATCCTCTGGGACAGATGGTATAAGGCAGCAAGATGTAATAGCTCCCCACAGGTGGAGCTGTGGTCCCAGGGCAGTGGTAATAGGTGTTGAGGAAGAGGGTGTAGTGTCTGGCACAGAGATGTAGCAGTGCTGGAGGGTTTGCAGGAAGAATGCAATGACACAACAGGGTGCAGTTTCCGTTACCTTTACTGTGCTATGTAAGTGCAGTCCAGGGTCCAGATTACAAATGGAACAGAGGCTGGCCAGCTTGGAAGCAACTTAGGAATCTCTATGCAGATGGGTTGTGTAGTCTCCTTTCTAGCGCTTTCTGAGGTACTTGCAGTACTGTGTTACACTGAAGTTCCACATGCTTGTTCTCTTTTAGAACTCCCTCGTATGGCAGACAGCTGTAGCCTCCTTCTTCTGGCTCACACCTTGCTGTTGTGCCTCCGAGTCTTATGTGGGAACAGAGCATTTACAGCTTCCTATTCCTCCGCTTTCTGCTGCAGGAACATCAGTATCCGTACAACCTTCGAGACTGGACTCCAGACCATGCGCTACAGCTAGAAGTGAGCTTGAACTCTGCTCAATCCTCCAGCTTGTCTCCTCACACGAACTGACTAACTTCCCCTTCCTGGCCCCCAGAGAGCAGCTCCTCCCCCAGTTTGGTTCAGAGCTCCCTCTGCTGGCCTGGAGTGGGAACTGTGCTGTGTGTAGTATTTTCCTGATAAAGAGACCCTTCATTGCTTCCATGTATGACATCACACTACCTGGGAGGAAGGTAATGCCATTGTGGCAACCATACTCCTGGGGGTGCCACATTCGCCCATACTGCTCTCTCACACATTTCTCCCTACAGTGTCCCTTAACACTCTACCATACTGTCCCTTCACACTATTCGCTCCCATACTGTCCTCTCACACTGTTCCCAATAATTGTCTCCATACACTTTTCCCTCAATAATGTTCCCTCACACTCCTCCCCATACTGTCCCTGCTCAATTTTCTCCCCATTCTGTCCCCTCACATTTCCCCATATTGACCCCACACACTTTGGCCTCCAACACTGTCCCCTCACACTTCCCTTCCCAGACTGTGCCCTCACACCTTTACCACCCACCATACTGTTCTCACACACTTTTCCACCCATACTGTCACCAGCACAGTTTTCTTTCCATACTATTTTCTAACACTTTTCTACCTCATAATGTCCTTTCGCTCTCTCCACCCTCCACACTGTTCCCCCCATATTTCCCTCACACGCTTTTCCTTTCAAATTGTCCTGTTATTTTGATCTTCTTGTATAATGTCTCCACACAATGTTTCCAATACTGGTTAGAAAAGCCACTTCTCTTGCTTTTATTATTATTATTATTATTATTATTATTATTATTATTATTATTATTATCTAGCCTGCAGAATAGGAATAGTAATTTCCTCACCTGTACACAAGAGGACACATTAGGTGGACATTATAAGATGGAGTCAATAGGACACCACTGTGCGCCATAACAAGAATAAAACAGTAATATCTAACCATAGGACAATTTTAAATGATTCCAATTGAAAAACTGTAATTATTTGTGTAATCTAACTTTTTTGTACTTTGACAATAAGTCTTAAATAATATTCACAAGACGAGAGAATGTAATTACAGTTTTATTAGCACATAAAGAAAATTCACTGCCTAAATTATTAAAGAAAAGAATAAAGACACTTGATATTACATATTATGGGAGTGCTAATGATGTAATTAACTGATTTATTCCATTTGGCATGAAAAATCCTGCTCATCTATACCACTGCGTATGGTGTTATATTACCTTATCAACCGGGTATGTTCCAACATGATGGTGCTTGCAACAAATTCTCTGGTTCCAGCCACGTGACTCCTTCTTTGAAAGAAGCTGCCTTATTATTTTAGATGTGGTATTTCCAGAGTGCCAGTAGACCAGTTGGCGAGCATGAACGTGTTACCCTAAGGGGACGATCACACTCGACAAACTCAGTATGAATTTCTCTCTGTTCCATTCAGATTAATAGGATAGTCGTAAAAAATGTCTGCAGCAAATTTGCCAACTACTGAGCATGTGGGTATGTCCTTCTGATGTTTCCCCCATTAAATCACTTGTAATATGGAAGATAACAGTAATGGAATATAACTAATTCTACTTTGCTTCCAACCTTACTTACTACACACTAATACGTTTTGTAGGGTAGGGAAATGTTTAACAAATCTCCTCCGCTTGTCCATTTTGTTATTGAGTATAATAACTCCTAAAAAATCTGACCCACGGAGATTTTACTTATGCTATTGTGTTATACCAGGGGTGGGGAATCTTTTTTCTGCCAAGGGCCATTTGGATATTTATACCATCCTTCGGGGGCCATACAAACTCCGCCCACAAAGTACATCCTGACTCTGGCACTGGTTTCATGACTTAATCTTTCATTGCATGCCCTTCAATGTTCAGTAGTGAACACTGCGTGTGTGTGCTAACAGAGCAAGAAGAAATTAATGAGCTTGTGGCAATCAAAATACAGCTTCCTGCCCAAGAATGCGGTCCCTGAGAATCTTCTCGGGGGGCCTGATAAAAGGTCATCGAGGGCCGTAAATGGCCCTGGGGCCTGAGGTTCCCCACCCCTGTGCTATACAACAAATAATGATATATTCCAAGAATGGTTATTAATATACAGTGCTTTTATTCTTCTTTCAAGCATGCATGATGTAATTACCAGGTAAGCATGTGTTACCAAAAAATCTGTAGTAAACAATTTCAAGGATCAGACTACAATAGTACAAGGAACAAGACAGAGTATGGAGAAAAATCTTTTCAGCATGTCTGATAAAGTCTAATTCCGCCGTAAAAAAAAATAAAACAAAACAAAAGAAAACAAAATGTATGTTGTTTTGCTGTTGTCGATGCAATACAATACCCAATGCTGATATGTATTTTCCACTTCTGCATCGTGTAATCCCTTCCTCTACCAAGTTGTCAATGGACTATACTGTCTATACATGCAGTAATTAAACGCTGAAAATGTGGTTACTGGTGTCAGACCACTCATATACAGACAGAAAATATAAATGCATAAAATATCTGGTCACAGAAAAGGGACCAAAGAAGAGGTGAAGGGTAGAACAAAATGGGGCACACAAATTAGGCATTTAGTGGGTCTTTACTTAGATATTAGTACCATATATTTGTTAAACTAGCATAGGTTAGAGAGTAACTGAACGTTCAATGGTTATTTAATTATTTTGTCCAGCTTAGAAAATGATACAAATTTTGCAAATCACTTTATTAGGAGATTTGTTTTCATTCCTATAACAGAGTTACGTGTAAGTGGCTTCCAAACCCCTGCTTGCCCCCCCCCCTGTCTATGTCCCTGCCTTCAGCTTCATTGATATCAGAATGTACTCATTAGGAGTACAGATGATGGCAGTGATGAATCAGCACCTGTCTCCTTTTCTGAGTGTGCTAATCAGAACCATCTCCTGCAGCAGCTTATCCCCAAAGGTAGTGAGCCACAGATGCAAGGTTACATCCAGCTCACCATAGGACACATCTTGGAGATGTTTGAAGCCCGAAAAATGCCACATAAAGGCATGGAACAGTCATAGAATGAAGATAATCAAGCTCAACGAGCCGTGAATAGGCTTTTAGTCATGACTAAGGGTGGGCTGTCACCTGAAACGCGTTGCTATCGCATTTCATCTAGCTGTACTGCTGCGAATCTTGTCCTCTGCCATGCACTTTGTGTTAATAAAAGCCTGTTCACGGTTCGTTGAGCTGGATTATCTTCATTTTATGAGTGAGACATAGATGCAGAGCTGACTCTTTTACTGCCATCAGCTGTACTCCAAATTAGTACGTTCTGATATCAATGCATCTGAAGGCAGGAAAATAGACTGGGAAAAATCAGGGGTTTGGAAGTTACATTTTTTTTTTTTTTACAGTAGTGAAGACAGATGCCCTAATAAAATGATTTGCAAAGCTTCTTAACTTTCCATGCTGGACAAATTAATGAAAAAAGTACAAGCTTAGCTACTCATTAGTATACAGTACATATAACTGCTTTAGTCAAGGTTAATATATACAGTGCAGTGGCGGACCCAAACAAAAGGGGGCCCATGTGCAAGAACAATATATGTGCCCTTTACAGTAATATAGCTCCTTATAATGCACAATATTACCTGCTTTGAAGGTATAAATGGGCCCAGGTGGCACCAATTCTATGTTCTCCCCTTATACAATAGCTTTCCATATTCAGTGCATGTATCTATAGAGCATTGTGTGAGCAAAGTGGTCTCATAATCAGTCCCATCCATTGTATTATTACATACAGGGCATAGCCATATATACAGATGATTGGACCATGCATGGTACCAGACTGTGTAAACTCTCATAATTTGGTTGAAGCAGATCAGATAGGTCAAAAAGACTTCCCCAATCAGCAGAAGAATCTAAACTTTTATGTGGATATACCATTTGATTAAAAAAGCAACAACTTTAGAATCCCACAAAGAAACACAGGCTGTGAAGTTGAATGTGTGCAAAATTGAAAAGGGATCTGTCAAGCCTCCTATGTTACCCTCAATAGGGGCAGCACATAGAGGGATATATAGATTTTTATGATTTAATATCGACTTATATGTAAATAGCTTGTTCATATTGAAAGAGAACAGGTTACCACCTATATCATAAGGCATAGTTCTTTAAGAGGTCAGTATTAACTAGGATTGTTACCTCATATAGGTATCACTAGAGACACTTATCTCTTCCTCTACGAACAGGCTATTTGTATATTTTAGTTCCCAGGGCTTTGTGATCCCCTTGAAGGGTTATCCAGCCTTAGGCTACAAGACTGCGTCCTGTGAGGATTCTCCAGTGGCGGCACTGGGAGCGGGCGATCATGTGACCGCAAGTGTACAATTTGCTTACTTCTGGCCACATTCCGGCTAGACTGTGCTCGGCCTTGCTCAATATGCCTGGCTAAGGGAGGCCACGTATGTTTAGTCAGCAAATAACATACTTGTGGTCATGTGCCTACTGCTCCTAGTGCCAATGTGAGGATTCACTATGGATGGACAACCCCTTTAAGGAGAAACTTTACTCCATAGGCTCTTTGTTCTAGTATTTTCATGTGAAAAATAAAATGTAAAAGAGAGTCTGAGAATGAGTGGCTTTCATGTCTCACAATCTGGGACTCAGTGTAAGGTCTAATGCTTAGCCCCAGCATCATTAAGGGAAAATAATAATTAGAAACTTTTGAGACTGTGGTGATCCCAGTAATTGGACATCAGAGCAATCTACTGTGAGTGCATTCACTCCATTCCGAAGTGGACGCAGGGAAGAGACTTACAGATTACCAGGTAGAACTTCATAGAAACTTTTTGTTTGTAGCCTTTGAGCTTGACCGACTGTGATAATTCCCAGTCATGGCGTAAAAATAGTTTCCGTATATTTTTCTGGAGATGACGTACAGGCAGTCAAGAACTAGCAGCATGTTAGCAGTACAGAACAAGGGACAGAACAGGTTCTTTCCAGGATTTTACTGTATTCTGCAGAAAGAAAAGATGAAGTGCAAATAGTTTCTGCCTGAATGGAAAATCTAAACATTTTGCCCACCTGTTGTTATGAAAACATGTATTGAGGTATTTCAGGACTGTCCAGGTTCTGCTTTTCCCATTTGTCTATGCAGAAATTTTAAGGCTATTGTGAAAGACAATGCTGATGTAGTGACAAATCTGAAGGTGTTATACATAGTGACAAACCTGAATCTAATATTGGACCTGTAATTTTTACAAAATACCAATATAGCAGTTGTGTAGCATTTGATGCCAGTTCCCTGGGCAATGCAAGTATTATGCCACTATCCCATTAATAATGCCACCTAAGTGACTCCTTAAAACAAATAATGTTCTGTGACTGATCAGAAAACAGTGCCCAGTGAGTGCCCCTTTAGAAAACATTAATGTCCTTCAGTGTCCCCTTAAGAAGGTGATGGTGCTCCCTGAGTGCCCCTCCAAAAACCCTAATGCCAACTTGATGCCACCCTACTCACAAATAAATAGATTATACTTGTCTTATCCAACTGACCAAGTCCTCTTCCCTCCTGCATGCAGAGCGAGCCGACACCAGTCTGGTAACGCTGATATCTTGTTGACTGTAGACCTTCTGCAGCCTGTGGCCTACAGGATGGACAGTGGTGGGTCAGGGAGCCTTTTGCTTCATGCTATACCACAGGATCCTGCTGTATCGGTGACATGTTGACAACCATAGAGTTCAAAATGGCATTTCCACAGAAATCCTGGGCACACATCCAAAATTCCTGTCACGCGGGGCTTAGGTCTACTAAGGCTGAAATACCCGGGACCCCTGTGGTGTCCCTTTAACTAGGGGAAACCCTGTCTGACCCTCAACCAAGGGTTTTTGCTGATGGTGCAAATGCCTGAGCCTCCAACCTTTCCTTATCTCCTGCTCAGCCCTAAGCTTAACCCTCCACCCTCCACCCAGTGAGGAGACAAACCACCAAAGCCCCACACAATAATGACAGACAGGGAGAACTTAAACTGCACCGCGCCGCATACACACAGGACTATACAGTAATGTGAACAGGGCACAACAAAACACAAATATGGGAAGGTGAAAAGGTAACAACGGATCATACGCCACCAGATACGAATCTCTCTCTCTCCAACACCTCCACTCCAGACCGGAACCACTTGGTATGAAACACAAGCTATAATCGGCGACGCCCATAGGCCAACACGACTATTTAAAGACCGTGGGCGTGACCAAACATCCAACCTGATCTCCAGCTAGATTAACCCCCGATAGCCTGAGAAAATCAAGCCGGCGCCACTGAGGCTATAGTGGACGGAGGTGGAACTACCTCTGCCTGCCGGACGCTGTGGTGTGAATAGCGTCCGACATGACAAGTGGACGGAGGTGAAACTACCTCTGCCTGCCGGACGCTGTGGTGTGAATAGCGTCCGACATGACAAGTGGACGGAGGTGAAACTACCTCTGCCTGCCGCTGTGGTGTGAATAGCGTCCGACATGACAGTACCCCGTCTTCTACGAGGGACCCCATGGCCCTCAAGACTCATAGGACCCGGCTTGTCCGGATGACGATGGTGAAAAGAACTGACCAGCCGATCCGCATGTATGTCCGAGGCTGGTACCCAAGACCTCTCCTCCTGACTATACCCCCGCCAGTGTACCAAATACTGAAGAGTACGGCGCACTACTCGAGAGTCCACTACCTTGGAGACCTCAAACTCTAAATCGCCATCCACCATGACCGGAGGTGGCATCGGCGTCGTGTCCACAGAGCCTACCACCTTTTTCAATAAAGCCCTGTGAAACACGTTGTGTATCTTGTATACCACAGGAAGTTCCAACCGATAAGCAACTGGGTTAATGATGGCAGCAATCTTAAAAGGCCCAATAAACCTTGGACCCAATTTTAAAGATGGAATTTTGAGTTTTATGTTTTTAGTCGATAACCACACCCATTCACCCACACACAGGTCCAGACCTGGCACGCGTCTACTGTCAGCTACCCATTTGTACCTCGCACTCATGCTCAACAATCGCTGTTTCACCCTCCTCCAGACCGATGATAATTGAGCTCCTAGCTGGTCCTCCTCCGGGACGCCCCCCGAGTCACCCTGACGTAAGGTACAAAATTGAGGATGTTGACCGTAAACACAAAAGAACGGAGACTCTCCCGATGACTCTTGGCGGTGATTATTTAACGCGAACTCGGCCAGAGGAAGGAAAGTAGACCACTCCTCTTGGTTGTCGGACACAAGGCATCGTAAATACTGCTCCAGATTTTGGTTCATGCGCTCAGTTTGTCCATTTGACTGTGGATGAAACGCTGATGAATGTGACAACTTGATCCCCAAACGTGAGCAAAAAGCTTTCCAAAACCTCGCCACAAATTGAGTTCCCCTATCAGATACTATGTCCGACGGAACTCCGTGGAGTCTGACCACCTCCTGCACAAACACCTGAGCCAACGTCTTTGCATTGGGCAAGGAAGGCAAGGACACAAAATGCGCCATCTTTGAAAATCGGTCAACTACCACCAGGATGACCGTGTTCCCGGCCGAGGCTGGCAAGTCAGTGATAAAATCCATGGAGATCTCTGTCCATGGCCTATTAGGTACCCCCAGAGGCTGTAGCGTGCCAGCAGGACAGGCTCGGGGCGACTTGGCCCTAGCGCACGTGATGCAAGCTGCCACGTACGAGACCACGTCCTGCCGGATTTTGGGCCACCAGAAACGACGCGATACCAGCTCTAAGGTGCTCTTAACCCCTGGATGACCAGCCAGTACTGAGTCGTGGTGTTCCCTCAACACCTTAAGACGAAGATGAAGGGGTACAAATGATTTGTTGGCGGGAAGTCCTGGCGGTACCTCCTCTTGGGCCTCAGAAATCTCCGCCTCTACCTCAGTCGTGAGAGCCGAGACCACTACACCTCCTGGAGGATGGGTACCGGCTCTTCCCGAGGTTCTCCCCCTGGAAAACACCTAGACAAGGCATCCGCCTTGGTGTTTTTAGCCCCGGGACGGTAAGTCACCAGAAAATTGAAACGTGTAAAAAACAATGCCCAGCGAGCCTGCCTAGGAGACAGACGCTTGGCCGACTCCAGATAGAGCAGGTTCTTATGGTCGGTGATGACTGGGACCTGGTGAGCCGCCCCCTCCAAGAAGTGTCGCCATTCCTCAAAAGCCATTTTGATGGCCAACAACTGTTGCCGATATCATAATTCTGTTCGGCCGGCGACAGCTTCTTGGAGAAGTAGGCGCATGGATGCATATCGCTCAAGGACGAGCCTTGTGACAGTACTGCCCCCACTCCCACCTCAGACGCATCAACCTCCACCAGAAAAGGTTTAGACACGTCCGGTTGCACCAGAATGGGGCTGAAGCAAAACTGTTCTTCAGACGCTCAAATGCACGTATCGCCACCTCAGACCAGCTAGCCAGATCGGTACCTTTTTTTGTCATGTCCGTGAGCGGTTTGGCTATAGTAGAAAAGTGTTTTATAAATTTCCTATAATAATTAGCAAACCCAAGGAACCGCTGGAGCGCTTTCAGATTATCAGGCCTTTCCCATTGCAGCACCGCTTGCACCTTCGCGGTGTCCATTTTAAACCCTGCAGCGGACACAATATATCCCAAAAAAGGCAACTCCTGAACAAAAAATAAGCATTTTTCCAGCTTAGCATAGAGCTTATTCTCCCGGAGCAACTGTAACACCTGCCTGACATGCTCTAAATGAGTGTCCCGGTCGCTCGAATAAATGAGGATATCATCCAGGTAAAAAATCACGAATTTCCCCAGGACATGAGCAAATACATCATTAATAAAATGTTGGAAAACAGCAGGCGCGGTTGTCAACCCAAATGGCATAACCAGGCTCTCAAAATGACCCTCACGAGTGTTAAACGCCGTCTTCCACTCATCCCCCTGACGGACCCTTATGAGGTTATACGCCCCCTGAGGTCAAGCTTGGAAAACCACTTCGCCCCCGCCACCTGGTTGAACAAATCAGGGATCAAAGGCATCGGGTAGGGATCACGGATCGTAATCTGGTTTAACTCCCGGAAATCCAGACACGGGCGTAACCCCCCATCTTTCTTCTTAATGAAGAAAAACCCCGCTGCTACAGGCGAGGACGAAGGCCGGATGTGTCCTTTGCTCAGACTCTCCGCGATGTAGTCTTTCAGAGCTTGTCTCTCTGGACCAGAAATATTAAACATCCTGGCCTTAGGTAATTTGGCCCCGGGTTTTAACCTAATCACACAGTCATAGGCTCGATGTGGAGGCAGTTCTGAGCAACCCCTCTCAGAGAATACATCCGCGAAATCCTGCAAAGCCTCCGGAAGGCTGGGCGTCACGGCAGACACACATGTGGCCAAGCAATTGTCCTGGCAGAAACCACTCCATTGGACTATGTCCTGAGTTTTCCAATCAATCACCGGGTTGTGCCTGGACAACCATGGAAAACCCAGGACCATTTGTGCTGGGAGATTACGGAGGACCCTACATGTAACCCACTCAGAATGTAGGACCCCAATGTGTAGTTTCACCTCAGCCACAAACTCCGTAATCTCCCCTTGTGGAGGGGAGCGGCATTAATGGTAACCACCTGAATGGGATGAGGGAGTTTTTCGATCTTAAACCCGGCAGTGCGTGCAAACTCCTCATCTATGAGATTGGTGGCGGAACCGCTATCCACAAACACTGATATTGGTAGCTCTCGGCCCGTGATAATAACCTTGGCAGGGAGCATACATTGAGATACCATCATGGAGGATATGCATACGCTCAGTTGGGCCTCCTCCATACCCTCTGAGCTTAACAGTTTTCCGCCGGTGTGACCCTCTTCGGTAGCACAGGACAAACGTTAACATAATGATTTCTTTTACCACAGTAAAAACATGCTCCGGGCTTCCTGAACCCAGGAACGCGACGCTTAACCTGTGACACCCCCGCAATTTGCATAGGTTCAGTGGGCTCACCTGCAGCAACCACACTTGCACCTCTGCTTTCCTCCAGGGGTAGCGTCTCCTGTGCCCCTTGACGCAAACGGCGATCAATACGTATAACCAAACTCATGGCAGACTCCAACGATGCAGGAGTCTCATACATCAGGAGGGCCTGTTTAACGTTCCCTGATACCCCATGAATAAACTGGCTCCGCAGCGCTGGGTCATTCCACTGTGTGTCTACTGCCCAACGGCGAAATTCCGAACAATAGTCCTCCGCCAAGCGCTCCCCCTGGCGGAGGGCGCGGATTTTAGATTCCGCTAGAGCCAATCTGTCAGGATCATCATAAATGAGCCCGAGTGCAGAAAAAACATTATCGACAGAATGAAATGTAGCAGAGTCAGCTGGTAAGGAAAATGCCCATGCTTGGGGATCACCACTCAGTAATGATAACACCAGACCCACCCGCTGAGCCTCATTACCTGAGGAGATAGGGCGCATGCGGAAGTATAACTTGCAGGCCTCCCGAAATATGACAAATTTGCTGCGTTCCCCTGAGAATCGTTCTGGCAGCGGGATCTTCGGCTCTGCAATGATACCTGCAGATGCCGTTTGCACCTTCACTACTACCAGGCCCTGCTGCTGAACTGCCCCTTTCAACTCGGAGACCTGTAAGGACAGCGCCGCCAACTGGTGGGTTATGGAATCCATGGGATCCATGGACTCCTGAAAAATGTAGGCCGATGATAATGTCACCTGGGGCTTAGGTCAACTAAGGCTGAAATACCCGGGGCCCCTGTGGTGTCCCTTTAAATAGGGGAAACCCTGTCTGACCCTCAACCCAGGGTTTTTGCTGATGGTGCAAATGCCTGAGCCTCCAACCTTTCCTTATCTCCTGCTCAGCCCTAAGCTTAACCCTCTACTCTCCACCCAGTGAGGAGACAAACCACCAAAGCCCCACACAATAATGACAGACAGGGAGAACTTAAACTGCACCGCGCCGCATACGCAAAGGACTATACAGTAATGTGAACAGGGCACAACAAAACACAAATATGGGAAGGTGAAAAGGTAACAACGGATCATACGCCACCAGATACGAATCTCTCTCTCTCCAACAGCTCCACTCCAGACCGGAACCACTTGGTATGAAACACAAGCTATAATCGGCGACGCCCATAGGCCAGCACGACTATTTAAAGACCGTGGGCGTGACCAAACATCCAACCTGATCTCCAGCTAGATTAACCCCCGATAGCCTGAGAAAATCAAGCCGGCGCCACTGAGGCTATAGTGGACGGAGGTGGAACTACCTCTGCCTGCCGGACGCTGTGGTGTGAATAGCGTCCGACATGACAAGTGGACGGAGGTGAAACTACCTCTGCCTGCCGGACGCTGTGGTGTGAATAGCGTCCGACATGACAATTCCAAAGCATGTGCACTGCCCCAGATCTTCTGCAGTAGTTATGCCACTGCTACTTTCATTTTTTCTTTTGAAATTCTGTACCCCTAAGAATTTTTCACCCAGAGTAGCCAGCCCTGATTCCCTCTTTCATACTATGCCACTTCAATACAACATCATTTCAGTAAATGCGTAGCGATAAATGAAAAAAAGAACTAGAAAATGTTGCACAACAAATTAATTTTAAAAGGTATCTGAGAATAGAATCAACCCTCCTAAGCCATCTACATGTGTATGTAGGTCATAGAAAGCTGAATAAAATGATAGCTTGATATTGACGCTGTTAAGAACTATGGGCGGGACATAGATATCTCTATCTCATCTTATGCTCCTCTGATCTCATTGCAGAGCTGTGTGTGATTATAACTAACACAGTAATAATAATAATCCTTATATAGTGCTAACATATTCCGCAGCGCTTTACAGTTTGCACACATTATCATCACTGTCCCCGATGGGGCTCACAATCTAAATTCCCTATCAGTATGTCTTTGGAATGTGGGAGGAAACCGGAGTACCCGTAGGAAACCCACGCAAACATGGGAATAACATACAAACCCCTTGCAGATGTTGTCCTTGGTGGGATTACGAACCCAGGACTCCAGCGCTGCAAGGCTGCAGTGCTATCCACTGAGCCACCGCACAGTAGAGCAGAAAGTCTCCTTACAAAGACATCTACAGCTACAGCTCTCCTCTCATATTGTTACAAACTCTTATTAAACTGTCTATGATCTGCATTCCGATGTAGACAGTCTTAAGGGTTTTTATCCACAGACATCTATAGTGTTTTTTATGAGCTACATTTGCAAATTTACCCAATTTTTCCATTCGCTCATATTTCTAAAAAGCACCAATAGACAAAAACTAGTATACAAAGTTGATATGTAAGTAAACAAAATCTAATGATCTCCTTTGAAAGTTCATGTAGTACTATACTCAATTCAAAAGACATACATTTTTGTAAAACTGCTATTTTATTTCAGTTTGTATGAAGAGTTTCCATTCTTTCTGTCTCCATAGATGACCTGGAGGATTCAGAGCTAGTCTCTGTGACTGAGGAGACCCCACTGGGGAAGGAAATTATCTCCTTGGGAGTGGGAGAAGGATATATCACTGGTAATATCTGGTGTAAAACCAGACATGTTCAAGAGTCTTTCAAGACTCTTGGCTGCTTAAACATTGTAAGATATAAACAACAATGCCATAAACTGATTAGTGTAAACCCATCTTAATGTATGGACTTGTAAGGAAATGAATGAATGTCTAGTACACTTGTAACAATTCTACTGTAGCCTACAGGTGAGTGCCTGCATCAGTTACCAAATTATTAAGAAATAATGATGCTGTAAGCAAATTCATCTTGAGAAAAAAAAATGATTTTTTATCAATCTCAAATATTTTTTCATAAAAACTACTTATTAATAACCAGTTAATAAATGCTATTAATATGCTCATAAATATATGCACTTTATGCTGTGTTATTATATCCTCTTCATGTCCTTCCATGCTGTTTTATCATTTCTAGTTATTATAAGAGAGAAATTATATAGTAAGTGTTTCCATACAATGATTAACCGCAATTATAATACCCTGATTTTACTGGCTGTCTATACTATCTATGAGTGCTGTGGGCATAATCCCCAAAGTATCTTATAAGATGCAGCTTCAGCTTGTCATCTCGGGCCCCTGCTTGTAAGCGCTGACAGGGAGAAATTTATCACAAGCAGGAGACAGTAGAAATATGCTGAAGCTACATCACAAAGAATGCACCAAAGCTCATCATTGTGAGTGAGATAATTAATCACTGGTGGCACTTAGGAAGGACTGATTTGCAAAGCAAATGTACCATGATGCAACTCTGCCATTTCTGCAATGTTAGATGCATCACAGGAAATCTAGTCAGCGTTAGGGGTACTATGTTAGAGGCGAAGAAGAAATCAATATGCTAGAAACCCAGAAATAGCACCTCAACTAAAATAGGTATGCACAAGGCATATTAAAGCTGATCTACTGATTCATTAAGTATAGTCTAAGCTGCTCTACATAGAAATAATGCTTGAGTGCTGCTGAAATGGAGAAAATGCTTTGTGTAACTAATAGAAATCAGTAAATCAAAATTCAATGTTGCTTTAAAATCTGTTGTACAGCTGTATATTTTCCCTTTACGTTACAATATGTAAAGCACAAAAGATGCATTTCTCTTACAATATTTCTGTTTCCCTAGTAACAATCATAAGATGCAGCTTAGAAACTATATACACCAGTTTTGCATGTACAGCATAGAGCTTGCAACTATAGAGCAGAGCTACAGTAAAGTGGTTATTTTGGTGCAAATAAAGGTTTGGCAGCAGTGTCAAAGAACTTCAAGATCTAGAGATCTGCCACTTGTGCCACACTTGTCCCCTAAATTTTGGTGTAAATTCCTGTCACAAAGTACAGCAGCTGATAAGCAAAGCAACAAAATGTGAAAAATGTTTGTTTCTCATGTGAGATTATTTTTAATATGGTTTAAAAAGAATCATTCTTGGCAGCACATAGCCAGTGATGCAGTGATGTGCTATAGAAGTGATGTGCTGCTGATAACAAGATTGTGTCAGCGCACAGAGCGATCGTATTAACAATCATCCTGTTGGCATAGAATTCTGGTTGTCCGGTCTAAAGTGAACATTAATCGATCTCTAATACAAAGTATTAGACTAGATGTTCAGAAAAAGCACCAAATTCATCATCTAGCAACAAGCTGGAGAATTGTGTGTATTTAAGGCTACCGAAGTGAACCGGCCCAAGTGTGCATGAGTCCCTTGCTGCTAAGCTAGAAAATCCCTGCACAAAGGCTAGTTTCACACTAGCGTTACCGGGCGCAGCGCAGGGCCGCAGCTAAGCTCTGCATGTGATCAGCGTACCCTATATTTAGCGCACAATCAGCATACCCAACGCTAAATATAGAGTACGCTGATCGCCTGCAGCGTCATGCAATCAAAGGAGGAGCTGACCGGAGGGGGCGCGGCCGAGGGTGGAGCTTAGCGGCGGCCCTGCGCTGTGCCTGGTAACGCTAGTGTGAAACTAGCCTAAGCCTGCAGCACTGTCATAGGACGGGATCACACATGTGAGAAACTCGGACGAGTCTCGCATCCTAATACCCGACACTGCCGCCGGCACTCGGGACCGGAGCATGCGACTGCATGTATTTCTATGTAGCCGCACGCTCCACTCCTGAGTGCCGGCTGAAGTACCGGGTTTTAACATGCGAGACTCGTCCGTGTTTCTCGCATGTGTGATCCCGGCCATAGTCACAGGCTTCTCCTGCAGAGTAAGGGACTATTCTTTGCTTTACTTTGCTTTATATGCATTTATGTCCATTGCAATTAACTTCTTGACCTTTCCATGGAGTTCAGTACAGTGTACAATAAAGTATGCGCAGTATAAACAGTAAGTTCTGTGGACTAGTTTTCTCATTTCAGCCAGTGTGACAAGACTGATATATATATATATATATATATATATATATATATATATATATATATATATGTACATAAAATTCTGCTGTGTGAGCTGGGCTGTTGGTATTCTATTAACCCTTCAGATATTTTGTCCATCACAGCACAGTCACTCAGTAAACTCTGCTTGTTTCCTCTCCTGTTTCTGCCCTTCCTGTTTTCTACAGAAATCTCCTTGTCCTTTTCCATCCTGCGACGTTCCACCCTGGGCCCTAATGTCACTCTACAGGAGGCAGCTAGGAAGACTCTTTGGGCTCTCGAAAATGATAACAAGGAAATGCTGCTGTTATTCAAGGTAGATATATTGTAGACTAATCATTCATAGTTTCTATTGTGTTACAACCAGTGAATCTACCAATATGCAGTACACAAAGGCAGGATATACTGAATACTACTGCTCTAATAATACACAATGAGGTTTGGGCCAATTTCATTGTATCTAAAGACCAGATATGCTGTCAGTTAAAGGGATGGTTCTTTCAGAATTAAATTAGTTTTGTCAATACTGAAAATCTTCTGATTTAAAGGGGTTGTCCAGACTTGGGACATATGATTGCAGAATGCGAAATCATGGCAGCATTCGGTGATCATGCTGTCACTATTACACGGTGTTCCCGGTGTAAGTAGACTCACCGAGCTTCTCTCAATTTACTTATATTAATAGAAGCTGCAATAAGTTGGCATGTGACCGCATGTATGCAAATTATATGAGTTCACGTTACCGCATGCTTGCAGCAGGAATACCAGGGAATCGTGACAGCAGACTTTTGTCCCAAACCCTGACAACCCCTTTAAGAAAGTAAAACTAATCAGCAGTTATATAAATTGTTTACCATCCCTGAAAATGTCTTCATACACTGTATAGCCATCCACAAAGCCAGGTGTCGGGCTAGGGAAATCAGCCATTAGTATAAATGATATATACTGCCACTCGTAACCCCTTTACCTCCAAAGGTAGTTTGCACGTTTATGACCGGGCCAATTTTTACAATTCTGACCAGTGTCCCTTAGGTTGGTTTCACACTTGCGTTTTTTTGCGCTGCTTTTTAGCGCAAAAAAGCGCATGCGTTTCCCCCCTATATTTTAACATGGGTGCGTATATGTGCGCAAACATATGCGCACGTACGCGTTTGCATGCGCATGCGTTTTTTTGCAGTGTGCGCTCGGGCGCACAAAATGCATCCTGTTGCATTTTTTGTGCGTCCGACTTGCCCCATAAAATGCGTTTTTTTACAGCAAAACACCCATTAAAGTCTATTGCAATGCGCACGTATGCGCAAAAAAAGCATGTGTTTTTTAAAAAAATGCACCAAAACCCGCAAAAAAACGCACACAAACGAATGATGCGTTTTTTTCATGCGTTTGTGTGCGCAAAAAAAACGCAAGTGTGAAAGTAGCCTTAATGAAGTAATAACTCTGGAACGCTTCAACTTGGTGATTCTGAGATTTTTGTTCAAGACATATTGTACTTCATGATAGTGGTAAAATTTTGTTGATATGACTTGCGTTTATTTGTGAAAAAATGGAAAATTGGCAAAAATTTTGAAAATGTCACAATTTTCCAACTTTGAATTTTCATGCCCTTAAATCACAGATATATGTCACACAATAATAGTTAATAAATAACATTTCCCACATGTCTACTTTACATCAGCACAATTTTGCAACCATTTGTTTTTTGTTAGGAAATTATGAGTGTGAAAATTGACCAGCGATTTTTCATTTTTCAAGCAAAATTTGCAAAACCATTTTTTTAGGGACCACATCACATTTGAAGTCACTTTGAGGAGTTTATATGATAGAAAATACGCAAAAGTGACACCATTCTAAAAACTGCTCCCCTCAAGGTGCTCAAAACCACATTCAAGAAGTTTATTAACCCTTCAGGTGCTTCAACGGAAACTAGACCACTCAGGGAATGGATCTAGATGTGTGCTGAGCACATTGAACCCTCAGGTGCTTCACAGAAGTTTATAAAGTTGAGCCGTAAAAAAAAAAATAAATAAAATTTTCCAAACAAGTATGTTTTTAGTCTATAATATTGCATTTTCATACAAGTTGTAATGCAACTTCTCCTGAGTATGCCGATACCACATATGAGGGAGGAAACTACTGTTTGGGCGCATGGCAGGGCTCGGAAGGGAAGGAGTGTCATTTGACTTTTTGAATGTAAAATATCCTGGAATCATTAGCGGATGTCATGTCCCATTTGGAGAGCCCCTGATGTGCCTAACAGTGGAAACTCCCACAATGAACCAATTTTGGAAACTAGACCCCTTAAGCAACTTATCTAGATGTGTATTGAGCAACTTGCTCAGAAGTTTATAATGTTGAACCGTGAAAATAAAAAAAATAACATGTTCCGCACAAAAATTTTATTTTGGCCTGAAATTGTACATTTTCATAAGGGTAACAGGAGAAATTGCATCATACAATTTGTTGTGCAAATTCTCCTGAGTACGGTGATGTCCCATACGTGGAGGCAGGGGCGGACCTACCGCCCGTACAGCCCATTCATTGCACGGGGGCCCCGGGGGGGGTGAGGGGGCCCCTCCAGCACCGCATGGCTAATTATTCAATGCAAATTAGCCATGTGGAGTGTGAGCGCCGCAGAGCCAGCAAGGAGGAGATGATCAGAGCAGCGTCAGTGCTGCGCTGCCACTGTGGGGGAGGAGACAGACTGCCACTCACACTGCCTGCCTTGTGGCACCGGCCAGACGGTGGCTGCAGTTCAGCCGCAGGTCAGTGTGTGACGTCACCTGTCTGTCTCTGTGTCTGTGTGAGTCACTACTGTGTGCCGTGCCCCTGCCCATAGCAGCAGCTCAGGAGGAATGTTCAGAGTGCGGACACTGTGACTGGAGAGTGGAGTGGACAGTGTGGATCCTCTTGGTCTGGACTCTGGCCTGCCCTGCCAGCTCCAGGTAAGAGTACCAGAGCTGAGCAGGACTGAGGGACTGGAACTGAGGAGGCAGTCATGATTTTGGGGAGCTCCTGGGGTGGGGGAGAACTGAAGCATGGCAGTCATGATTTTGGGGAGCTCCGTCCTGGGGGAGAACTGAAGCATGATGGCCAGGCTGCTCATGAATGGGGGGGGCCCCTGGCCTGGGGAGAAGCATTGCCTGGCTGCATAAGAATGGGGGTGCCCTGGCCTGGGGAAAAGCATGGCCTTGGCTGCTCATGAATGGGGGGCCCTGGGGAGAAGCATGGCTGCTCATGAATGGAGTGGCCCCTGGGGGAGATGCTTGGCTGCTCATGAATGGGGGCCCCTGGCCTGGGGAGAAGCATGGCCTTGGCTGCTCATGAATAGGGGGACCCCTGACCTGGGGAGAAGCATGGCCTGGCTGCTCATGAATGGGGGGACCTGGCCTGGGGAGAAGCATGGCCTGGCTGCTCATGATTGGGGGGACCCCTGGCCTCGGGAGAAGCATGTCATGGCTGCTCATGAATGGGGAGGCCCCTGGCCTCGGGAGAAGCATGGCCTTGGTTGCTCATGAATGGGGGGGCCCTGGGGGAGATGCTTGGCTGCTCATGAATGGGGCGGCTCATGGGAGGAGAAGAAACATGAATCAGGTGGCCCACATAGGGGGAGAAGCAGCATAAACTGGGGGGGCCACATGGGGAGAAGCAGCATAAACTAGGGGGCCACATAGGGCGAGAAGCACTATGCCAAAAGTAGACCGCATATGGGGGAGAGCATTATGAAACAAATGGAAACGGGGGTGCCTATATATATTACCTGGAGGCTGTCTTAGGCGATATATGTTATTTAGAAGCTGTGCTGAGCTGTATATATTACCTGGAGGCTGTTTTGGGCAGTATATATTACCTGAAGGCTATGCTGGACTGTATCTATTACCTTAAAGCTATGCTGGACTATATATATTACCTGGAGTGGAGGCTATGCTGGGCTGTATATATCACCTGGAGACTGTGGTGGGCTGTATATATTACCTGAAGGCTGTGTTGGGCTGTATATATTAACTGGAGGCTGTGCTGGACTGTATATATTAACTGGAGGCTGTGCTGGGCTGTATATTTTACCTGGAGTCTGTGCTGGGCGCTGAATATATTACCTGAAGGCTGTTGCTGGACTGTATATATTAACTGGAGGCTATGCTGGGCTGTATATGTTATTTGGATGCTGTGCTGGGCTGTATATATTAACTAAAGGCTATGCTGGGCTGTATACCATATTTTATTTGGAGGCTGTGCTGGGCTGTATATATTAACAACTAGAGGTAACGCTGGGCTAGTGGGCTATATATGTTATTTGAAGGCTGTGCTGGCCTGTGTATATATATATATATATAATTTGGAGGCTGCAACTGGCAATTAATACAGCCCAGCAGCACCCTAGAGATATTATATCCAGCCCTGCATAGCCTCAATATTAGATAACAACAAATAACAAATAACTTTTTTGCCCTATGAAGGGCGGGGGGGGGGGGGGGGGCGAAAAATTTCTTGCACAGGGGCCCACTACAGTCTGTGTCTGCCCCTACTTTTGAGGCACAGTGCAAAGCTCAGAAGGGAAGAGGTGCCTATTAGAGTTCAGATTTTGCTGGAATGGTTTGAGGGTTCTTTGACACATTGGCAGAGCCCCTGAGGTGCCAGAATAACAGAAACCCCCAATATGTGAACTCATTTTACAAACTGCACTCCCCACTGAATTCAGCTAGGGGTGCAGTGATCATATTGACACCACATGTGCCTCACAGAATTTTATACCATTGAGTGGTGATGATAGAATAAATTATATTTTTACTACTAAAATGTTGTTTTAGCCCCAATTTTTTTATTTTTCTAAGGGCTAATAGCAATTTTTTTACAAAAAACTGAGGTCCATTTTTTTCTGAGTGTGCCAATACCCTACGTGTAATCAGGAAATATTTTTCAGGCACTGAGCAAAGCTCAGAAGGCAAGGAGCACCAGATTTTACTGTTATGGTTTGCAGGGCCTTGAACCACTGGGAGAGCCCATGAGGTGCCAGAATAGCAAAATCCCCCATATGTGACCACATTTTACAAACTACACCTCTCAATTAATTCATCTAGGGGTGCAGTCAGAATATTGACGCCATGGGTGTGTCACAGAATTTTATACCATTGGGCACTGAAGAAAAAATAAGTACATTTTTGCCACCAAAATTTTGTGCTAGCCCCAGATTTTAAATTTCCACACAAGAAGTGGTAAAAATGGCACCAAAATTTGTCCCACAATATCTACTGAATGTGGCAATACCCCATATGTGACTGTACAGTACTACTTATCCATATGGAGAGACTCGGGAGGAACGGAGCACTATTTGCCTCCTAGAGTGCAGATTTTCCATATACAAAGCCCTTAGTTGCTAGAAGAGCAGAATCCCCCCTCAATTGACCCCATTTTGGAAACTACACCCCTTGGGGAATTTATCTACAGGTGTAGTGACGATTTTGACTCCATGGGTATTTTCCAGAAACAAGTAGCAATGAATGTTGACAAGTGAAAATTGCAAACTGCTGTTGTAGTGACCAGTACGTTGCAATCACCAGTACGTTATGCCCAGCCCGTGATTCTGGAGGTGTGAGCAGGTTGTGGGATGCAGTGACAGGTAGGAGACAGAGCAAGGGTTAAATGGGTTTTAATCAACAGTGGGATACTCCACGCAGGGAGGTAAAGGGTTAAACAGGGAATAAAACAGTTCAATGGTGAAATTGTGGGTAGTGTTAAAGAAGAGTGAAGACAGTAGGGACAGTTCTCGTGGGGTTATCTTATTCTATCTGTTGATCCTCAGGCCGTGGGTGTTGTGAAGCGGTGATGGTGCCAACAACAGCTGATGCGACGCTTGTCCACATAGGTCCTGGAAATAACGGTGGTCCGTCTTCTGGGGGCAGCGGCTGGTCTCCGGTACCTTCTGCTGAGCCTCTAGTCCATGTACCAGTGTGGCTGGAAGGATGAAAGTTACCGCACTGTCTGAGCCCAACATGGTCCGGCAAACCTATACTGGGGAAGCAGAGCGCTGATAGCAGTTCCACTCTTGGTCTCTCTCAGCGGCACCAGCGTGGTACTCACGGGCCTAGAGCGCTCAGCTTCTTGCTTAGTCATGATCACTGCATGTTTTTTCTCACAAGTTCTGCTGGCAGCAGCAGGGATGCTCCGGCGCGGGCCTGCGTCGTGCCCGTGCTCGAGGGAATGAGTGCTCACCCCTGTCTGCTGCATGCTTCAGAGACTTAGCCATGCCCCCTGCTGCTAAGTGCAAAGGTTGGTCCGGTTCTCTAAGCTTTCTCCCGGACAACTGAGGAGACAGCCCCGACAGTTCCGAACCAGGCACAAAACAGGAACCCCTGGTCCTTCTTCTTACACTGGCATGCACCCGTAAGATAGGCGGGCTCTCATCACTTCAGAAATGCCAAATGTGGATGCTATATGTGGTTTAGGTACACTGTGGGGCTCAGAAGAGAGGGGTCTGTTGTGAGTTCATTTTCCCCTCCGTCACTGAGGCCTGGTGAACTCCCTATTCTAGTGAAGGAAGGTAGTGAGCCTGATTATCAGGCACCTGGGACTAATGAAGACGATTGGCTGAGTGGAGTCTCTGACTGGATTTAAGGCAGCCTACGCCCTTTCTGCCCTGCGGGTGATTTCTCTGTGGACTCTTGGACACCAGTCTGATTCCTGCTCTCCTAAAGCTAAGTTTTCTGTTTTGCCTTTTGCATTTAAGATTTGTTTTTGTTTTTCTTGCTTTTTGGATTCTGCCACTCCCTGCTGGAGTGTGCAGTGTTCCGTGAGCTCTGTCTTCTGAAAGTACCTGAGTGCTGATTTAGTTTTTGAAGCTTAGTTGCTTCAGGGCCATTTTTATATCAGCTTGTTGGCTTTTGTCTCTGATAGGGTTTTGGCAGATTGCAGACAGCAGCCTTCCTATCCGTTCCTATCTAGGTAATTTTTGGGCCCCGTCTTTGCTCAGCCTGTCTTTCTGTCTGTGTAAGTGTTTTCATCTTGCTTCACCGTCATTATATGTGGGGGGCTGCCTATTGCTTTGGGGTCTGCTCTGGGGCAGTTAGATTTCCCCTTTCCTTCTTTAGGCCTATGTATCTCTCCGGCTGTGATCGAGGGGTCTAGGTCATCGTAGGAACCTCCACGGCTACTGCTAGTTGTGTTGATAGGTTCAGGGGTCTGCAATCTGATAGTTGCCAACGTGTCTGGTTTTCTGGACTTAGCTAGCATTTCTGTTTTTGCCTCCTACGGTGACTCAATCATAACAGAATCACCCGCCAAACCGCAGATCCTGGGGTACTCAATAGCAGGAAAGAATTGTGTTTAAAAAAAAAAAAAAAAAAGTGTGTATATTCTTTCCTCTATATCTCTGAGGCCGTAGGGGGAATTTTTTTTTTTCTCTCAATGGAGATAAAGCAAGTGTCTGATCGTGTGGAGCAGCTCGCTGCTGAAGTGCGAGGAATTTCCGCCTATCTTGCTCGTTCACATGCTGTTGAACCAAAGATCCCCACACCTGATGTATTTTTTGGGGATCGATCTAAATTTTTGAGTTTCAAAAATAATTGTAAATTATTTTTTGCTTTGAAGCCTAACTCGTCAGGGAGCCCCGCGCAGCAGGTTAAAATTGTCATCTCTTTGCTGCGCGGCGATCCCCAGGATTGGGCGTTTTCTTTGAAACCAGATGACCCTATTCTGACTAATGTGAACGCATTTTTTCAAGCCTTGGGGTTGCTGTACGACGAACCTAATGCTATTGATCAGGCTGAAAAGACTCTGTTAGCATTCAACCAGGGTCGAGAATCTGCAGAGTTGTACTGTCAAAAGTTCCGAAAGTGGGCGGTCCTTACTACCTGGAATGATAGTGCCTTGGCTGCTCTCTTTCGGAAGGGTTTGTCAGAAGCCGTAAAAGATACTATGGTGGGATTTCCTGTTCCCTCTGGTCTGGACGATTCTATGTCTTTAGCCATTCAGGTTGATCGGCGTTTACGTGAACGCAGGATTACACGGGACATCTGAACCTATGCAATGTGATAGAGTTTTGTCTAAGGTGCAACGTCAGGAATTCAGAAGGCGCAATAAGCTGTGTTTTTTCTGTGGAGATGCCTCACATATTATTTCTGTTTGTCCTAAATGTGAGAAACGCTTTGCACACACGTTTTCTGTTGGTCGGGTTCAGCCTAAGTTTCTTTTGGCGATTACTCTGATCTGTTCCCTGTCCACCTTTTCCGCCAAGTCTTTTGTGGATTCGGGAGCAGCGCTAAACCTAATGGACTTGGATTTTGCTAAACGTTGTGGATTTCCGTTGACACCTCTGCAGACGCCTATCCCTTTGAGGGGGATTGATGCTACCCCTCTGGCTAAAAATAAACCTCAGTTTTGGACCCAGTTGGTCATGCGGGTCGCCCCAGACCACCAAGAAAATTGCAGATTTTTGGTGTTGCATGGTCTGCATGATGCCGTTGTTCTGGGGTTTCCCTGGTTGCAGATTCATAATCCAGTTTTGGATTGGAAGTCTGTGTCTGTGGTGAGTTGGGGTTGCCGGTGTACCTTTAGTGAGGCTCCGTTTTTTTCCACCTCTCCTCAGTCGCATGAGGTTCCTGACTATTTGGTGGACTACTATGATGTATTTAGTGAGAATGAGTCTGCGTCCTTGCCTCCTCATAGGAGTTATGACTGTGCTATTGAACTAAGCCGGGGTATAAATTTCCTAAGGGTCGGCTCTTCAATTTATCTGTACCCGAGCACGAGGCTATGCGGTCCTATATTAAGGAGGCGTTGGAGAAGGGTCATATTAGACCATCCTCTTCACCCTTAGGTGCCGGTTTTTTTTTTGTGGCCAAGAAGGATGGTTCTTTAAGGCCGTGTATTGATTATCGTGCCCTCAATAAAATTACTATTAAATATCAGTATCCGTTACCCCTGATTTCGGATCTATTCTCTAGAGTCAGAGGTGCTTGCTGGTTTACCAAGCTTGACCTCAGGGGGGCGTATAATCTTATCCGCATTAAGCAGGGGGATGAATGGAAGACGGCGTTTAATACTCTGGAGGGACATTTTGAGTACCTGGTGATGCCTTTTGGGCTCACTAATGCCCCTTCTGTCTTCCAGTGCTTCATGAACGATATTTTCCGAGACTTTGTCGATAAATTTTTGATTATCTATCTGGACGATATTTTGATCTTCTCCAAGGATTTGGATGCTCATGTGGAACATATTTGGACTGTGTTCCGGATCTTGAGAGAGAATTCTCTGTATGTCAAAGGATCAAAATGCCTTTTTGGAGTACAGAGGATTTCTTTTTTGAGTTTTTTTTTTTCTCCATCAACTATTGAAATGGACCCGGCCAAGGTACAGGCCAGTTATGATTGGGTTCAGCCCACTTCTTTGAAGGCCCTCCAGAAGTTTTTGGGTTTTGCTAATTTTTATCGGAAATTTATAGCAAAATTTTCTAGTATTGCCAAACCATTGACTGACCTGACCAGGAAGGGTGCGGATGTGTTGAATTGGTCTCCGGAGGCGGTTGCTTCCTTTCAGGAGCTGAAGCGTAGATTTACCTCCGCCCCGATTCTGCGGCAACCTGATGTCTCACTCCCGTTTCAGGTAGAGGTGGATGCTTCTGAGATTGGTGCAGGAGCAGTGTTGTCCCAAAAGGATCCGGTAACATCTAAAATGAATCCCTGTGCTTTCTTTTCCCGAAAGTTCTCTTCATCTGAACGTAACTATCATGTGGGGAATCGGGAACTGTTGGCCATGAAATGGGCATTTGAGGAGTGGAGACATTGGTTGGAGGGAGCCAAACATCAAGTTGTGGTCCTCACTGACCACAAAAATTTGATTTACCTAGAGTCGGCTAAACGCTTGAACCCTAGATAGGCTAGGTGGGCCTTGTTTTTTACACGTTTTGATTTTGTGGTCTCTTTCCTTCCTGGAACTAAGAATGTCAAGGCAGACGCCCTCTCTAGGAGTTTCTTTGCTGATTCTCCTGTGGTGACCAAGCCTGCTACCATCTTAGGCGAAGGGGTAGTTCTTTCTGCCATCTCGCCCAATTTGAGACTTGCTCTGCAAGAGTTCCAGGAGGACAAACCTGAACGTTGCCCCAGTGGAAAGTTGTATGTTCCTGACCAGTGGAAGAAGAGAGTGATGTCTGAAGTTCATTGCTCTGCATTGGCTGGTCATCCGGGTATTTTTGGTACTAGAGATCTGGTGAGTCGCTCTTTTTGGTGGCCCACCTTGTCTCATGATGTCAGGAATTTTGTGCAGTCCTGTGGGACTTGCTCCCGGTCTAAATCTTGTTCTCGCTCTAGTGGGTTGTTGATGCCTTTGCCGGTCCCCAGGAGGCCATGGACCCATATTTCAATGGATTTCATCTCTGATATGCCGGTCTCTCAAAGAATGACTGTTATTTGGGTGATTTGTGATAGGTTCTCTAAGATGGTTCATCTTGTACCACTCCCTAAGTTGCCATCTTCCTCTGAGTTGGTGCCCCTGTTTTTGCAACAGGTGGTTCGCTTGCACGGGATTCCTGAGAACATTGTATCTGACAGAGGAGTTCAATTTGTGTCTAAATTTTGGAGGACGTTCTGTTCCAAGTTGGGAATTCAGTTGTCCTTCTCCTCTGCTTTTCACCCTCAGACCAATGGGCAGACAGAGAGAACAAACCAGACTTTGGAGTCGTATTTGAGATGTTTAATTTCCGCTGATCAGGATGATTGGGTTTCATTTTTGCCCTTGGCCGAATTTGCTTTAAATAATAGAGCTAGTTCTGCCACTTTGATGTCACCTTTTTTTTGTAACTTTGGGTTTCATCCTCGATTTTCTTCAGGGCAAGGTGGAGCCCTCTGCCTGCCCAGGTGTTGACACTGTGGTGGAGAGAATGCACCAGATCTGGGACCAAGTGGTGGATAAGTTATCTCTCTCCCAGGAAAAGGCCCAGCGGTTTTCCAATCGACGTAGGACCATTGGTCCCCAGTTTAAGATTGGTGATATGGTGTGGTTATCATCAAAGAATATTGCTATGAAGGTGGCTTCTCCTAAGTTTAAGCCTAGATTTATTGGACCTTACAAGATTTTGGAGATTATTAATCCGGTCTCTTTTCGTTTGGCTCTTCCTGTCACATTTAAGATCCATAATGTGTTCCATAAGTCCTTGTTGAAGAGGTTTGTTGAGCCAGTTGTGCCTGAGGTGGCACCTCCGGACCCTGTATTGGTTGAAGGTAACTTGGAATATGAGGTAGAGAAAATTCTGGATTCCCGTCTGGCTAGACGGAGACTCCAGTATTTGGTTAAGTGGAAGGGTTATGGTCAGGAGGATAGTTCCTGGGTCTCTGCCTCTGATATTCATGTCAAAAGATTGGTGTGTGCCTTTCATCGGGCTCACCCTGATCGCCCTGGTAGCGTTGTTGAGGGTTCGGTGACCCCTCCTCAAGGGGGGGGTACTGTTGTGAGTTCATTTTCCCCTCTGTCACTGAGGCCTGGTGAACTCCCTATTCTAGTGAAGGAAGGTCTGATTATCAGGCACCTGGGACTAATGAAGACGATTGGCTGAGTGGAGTCTCTGACTGGATTTAAGGCAGCCTACGCCCTTTCTGCCCTGCGGGTGATTTCTCTGTGGACTCTTGGACACCAGTCTGATTCCTGCTCTCCTAAAGCTAAGTTTTCTGTTTTGCCTTTTGCATTTAAGATTTGTTTTTGTTTTTCTTGCTTTTTGGATTCTGCCACTCCCTGCTGGA